>NC_142582.1:16299985-16452485 GCF_965207765.1 Zootoca vivipara
GTGACTGACACTGGGGTTGCGGCGCTCATGTCGCATTATTGGCCAAGGGAGCTGGTGTACAGCTTCCAGGTCATGTGGCCAGCATGACAAAGCCGCTTTTGGTGAACCAGAGCAGCACACGGAAACGCCGTTTACCTTCCCGCTCTAGCGGTACCTATTTCTCTACTTGCACTTTGAGGTGCTTTCGAACTGCTAGGTTGGCAGTTAATGCTATTAACAAGGGGCAAATCTTTCTTTGGTGAAATGGTATGCCAGAAATGTGTAAGAGTAATCTGCCCAAATGGATAGAAATGTTATTACAATGTCCATAATGGAAAACATATATATATAATACCACAACTGCATTCTGAAACACACTAACTAGGAATTAAGATACATTGAGCATGGTAAATCTTACTTTCATTCAAAGCTGCATAATATTGCATTGCTAGCCATCTAAATATAACCTGGCAATGCAATCCTGAGTAATTGACCTGAGTAATTGATTGGATTTATAGGTCATGTCATGGCCATAGTTCTCAGATGATGGATTGTGCACACTTCAGTTGCTAAAGGTACTGTGAACAGAACAAGTAATAAACTAGAAATCCTTCAAAAGCTTACTATGCATCTAATTATCCGTTATTTTGGCTTGAAGTAAACTATACATTGTTTGGATCCAGAAACTGAACCAGAACTAACTTTCTTTAAGGTTTTAAAAAGGTAATTCCATTCTAATTTATCAAAACCCTTTTTGACTTGTTGGAAAAGGCTAACAACTCACACTCCTTTCTGTCCTCGTGTTTAGTCCTGATATAAAAGTTTTCTATGTCCTACAGTTTGTATGCAATCTTGGCATATCAGAAGAATATAGAATTTTATTTAAGTAAGAAGCAAATATCGATGGAAACATTTTGTAGACATTGTTTTTTAAAATATAGCTTTAAAAAAACACATTCCTACTCAATATGAATTTATTTGACAACAGTCATGATTATGTGATATGTTTTCTATAAATATGAACCTTGTATTCCACTATGGAATATATTTTATGCTACTCTTTCTTTTTAAAGTTTTCTATTATTATTATGTTTTTTCCCCTACTATGTTGTAGGTTTTTTTAAAAAAATTATTTGGCTCGTGAGTCACATCAATTCATGGCAGTAATTACTTGGTATGTAATACCTCATTAATTGATCAATTAAAGCTATACTAGAAACTTCTCCCTGACATGCTCACTTTGATATCCATGAGAATTATTTGAGATGGCATTCAAAACACATGATAGTCCTGCTTATGGTCTGTGATGATCCTGTCCAACAACAGATAAATCATGTTAAGCTGATGATTGTGTACACTAAAATCTTTCATCCAGTGGGTCACAACAATCTTTAACCAGATCATGAGCTATCTAACATGTGTCATGCCAGTGATGTAATGCCCATTTATTTTGGAGAGAGAAAACGAAAACGAAAAACAGACTGAGGGGGGGGGGAGAAACATGGTGGTGTGTGTTTCTAAATAGAAGGAGGAAGATAATATAAAGCAAAATCAACATATGTGAATAAATTTCAGAAGATCCCATGTTGCAAGGTGGGATTAAAAGTAAAGTTTAGGTTGTTTGAATATTACTAGTGCACAGCAAATCCTTTTTCCCCTTTTCTGGACATGATGATGAGCAAAGTTAGAGGTTTTGTTGACCAGAGCTTCCAAAAGCACTTCTAGATGAAATATGAACATTAGAGAGAGGTTTTGGAAGTACAAACCTTCTAGGTTTTAAAGACTATTTGAGAGCAATGTGCTGCAATTCCAATCCCCACCCCCACCCTCACTGCCCCTGGAAAATGGCTCTACGACAGCATGCAGTTAAGACTCAGAATTCATTATAGTAACCTTGGAATTTTCCTTGTGCCCCAGGTTTGCTAGGGCTGATTTTTCAGCAGTGATATATGCCACCTTTTCCAGATATCATTTAGATGCTGCTGTGATAGTATGTGGGGAAGTCTGCATGTGTTTCGCCACACCACCCAGCACTGTGTATCTGTGCATCCATTCCCCCCCCCATTTTATTTCTGGAGGTGGAGATTGAGGGGAAAGAGGAGGAAAAAGAGAAGAAGAAAGGACAACTTACAGCTTCTCCAGGCTTTCCATTCTCTCCAGGTCCGCCTGGAGGACCAGGTAGTCCCTAGGAGAGGCAAAAGAACTCATTACACACATATAGGTTTGCTTTTCCAGCACATAAACAGCCAGATGATGTTGCATGACTTTATAAATAAAAATTCAGGAAGAGTAGAAAGTAGCTTCCCCCTGATAGTGATTTCCATCTGAATATATGCATCATATTGTGTCAAACCACTGACCCATCTTTTCAGTTACTGTCTACTCTGATTGGCATTGGCCTATTTTCCCCACTTACCTGATATTCTTTAACTAGAGATGTCAGGGAATAAGCCTAGATCCTTAAGGATGCCAAATGGCTACTCCATCTCCGAGTGAATACTATTTCCCTTCCATGATAGAGCACAAATGTGCTGTTCAAGAGGAACACTAACAAAGAGTACATTTGCAGCCTGTCACCAATAATAGTTCGTACAGTCAAATGTGAGGCTAACCTGAAGGGTCTATGTCAGGCATCCCCAAACTTTGGCCCTCCAGATGTTTTGGACTACAATTCCCATCATCCCTGACCACTGGTCCTGTTAGCTAGGGATCATGGGAGTTGTAGGCCAAAACATCTGGAGGGCCGCAGTTTGGGGATGCCTGGTCTATGTCAAGGAAAACATCTGTAGGAATGTTGAAGGAAACCTACAAATAGGATTAGATAAATTTCTTGGAAGGTATTTATGGATCTTTTACACTTTACGAATATGGCCAACTCCTTTTAGATGAGCAGGAGCTAAATTTGATAACCTGATGGTGTCTTTGAGGTTGGGAAAGGCATAAAAATACAGAGTAGGGAAATCTATGGTACCTTGCTTTTTTCTGGCTGAAATTGGCTCAGAGTTACATTGCTCAAATCCCACTGATTCTGATGGGATGGGATAAGCAAGCTGAGTTCAGGATTGCAGAAAACATCAAAATAAAATTAAATGATTCAAGTCATGAATGCATTTCCACTTTTTTGCCCTAACTCGTTTTTAAAGAATCTGGTTTGAAAATATATAGAATGAATAACCTCTACTCAAGAATGAATAATAGGGGACTATCAAAATACCTGGAATCCTGGTGGTCCTGTTGATCCTGGCTCTCCTCTTTCCCCAGAAGGACCCTGGAAAAACAGAGGGGGGAAGTAGTCATAATAGTTTGCCAACACACTCTACCATTCCATCATTGGCACATCTGTATTGTTTTGTTCCTGGATATGTTGAGATAAAGAAACAATAAGATTAGGCAACACTAATCAATTAGGAGGAGGAGGAGGAGGAGGAGGAGGAGGAGGAGGAGGAGGAGAAGAAGAAGAAGAAGAAGAAGAAGAAGAAGAAGAAGAAGAAGAAGGCGGTGGCAAAAATACTGAATCACTGATGAATGATTCCCTGCTCTGCTGCCCCTCAATCTCATTTCTAATGGTATCGGAATAAACATACCCATTCCCCCTAAATATCAAAAAATAATTTGCATGGTTACCAGATGAAATTTGTGCCCCACTGCCTGATGTCAAGTGAAGTCCCAGACAGAATTACAAATAGGATGGGTGATGAATTTACTTTGTCTTTTTATAGCCAATAGTTACTATTTTAGTAGATATGATATAATTGGGATGCTGCAACCCAATAGTAATAGCAGGTTGGAGCAGATGACCTTTGAGGCCCCTTCCAACTCTGAGTCTATGAAATTGTTGTCAGGTTTCTCACTGTATCTTACTTACAGAAGGTCCTGGAGGGCCTTGTGCTCCCGCTTCGCCATCCTTTCCCGGTTGTCCCTGTTAAATAATAAGAATTGGTGTTAGTTATGGTCAACAGAATGCCATAAATTTATAATGTGGAATTACTGTACTAGCAGATTGATTAATTCTACTCACCAGTCCGCCAGGAGGTCCAGGTGAACCTCTCTCTCCATTTTTACCTGGTGAACCCTAAGAAATACAAAACATATGGCAGAGTTGAAATGTATCTCTGAAATCTTTTTTTTAATAGTGGAAAATTTCAATGGCTGTGGACTGAAAGCAATAAAGGTTCAGTATACTATATTCTACTTATTATCAAAATAATGTGATAGAACAATAATTAATGTCCAGTCACACACATTCGGTGATGCCATACTCAAAGTAGAAACAGACAGGGTTTTTTTCAGCTGGAACTCACTGGAACTCAGTTCCAGCACCTCTCAGGTGGGTGCCATTGCCATTCTAAGAGAACAAGGTGTTCATAGTGAGTTCCGGCACCTCTTTTTTTGGTAGGAGAAAAAGTACTGGAAACAGATATTCTGTTTGAGTCACAGCACCATGAGCTTATAGAAGCTGTAAGTATAAGTAAGTGTGGCCTCTTAAGTATACCTTCTTCAGATTGTACTAACCTCGCTACCTTTGGGACCAGGAAAACCCATCACGCCTGGTTGACCTCGCGGACCTGCTGGTCCTGGGGGACCACTTCGCCCTGATTCTCCCGGGGACCCCTGATGAAAAGAAATGTAAATTAAATGTATAGGGGCACATAAAGAAACAACAGAGAAATATGAAACCCCCAAGGGATCATCTTGCTATTGTAAATTAAACAAAGACAGTTCTAGAGTACCCTGCCATTTTAAACATTCCTGAACGATTAAAAAAACACACACACAACAACAGCAACAACAACAACAACAACAACAACAACAACAACAACAACAACAACAAGAGAACCCTAAGACACTGAAAGTATACGTTCATCTAATAATATTTGGTGTTCCCATGAATGTTAGCTAAATAGGGTTGACAGTGCCATTTAATGAAACCCAGAGTAAAAGCTTTGCTAATATAACTTCAGAGCAAACCAATGTACTCAGTAAATTTAAATAAGCCGCTTTGCTTGTTTTATTATAGATGTGAAAGTCAAGGATGGTAACAGGAGTGGCATAAAGTTATTTACTTACAGAAGGACCTGGTTTTCCATCCTGTCCTGGGCTTCCTGGGCTTCCTGTTAAACCCTGCACAAGTAAATGAAAATAGTATTTGTGTGAAAGAGACCGCTTGTAAGAGGACATTTTAGGGTTGCATTTTATTTTCCCCACTGTTACAGCATTAACCTTAAAGACAAGCTTTATTAAGTGGTAGGGCACGTCATTTTAACGGGGTGAAATTTAATTTTTTGCAAATCTCTCTAGTGAAGGGTCTTAAAAATTGGTTTTGGGTGTGAAGAATTCAAATCTGCTATTATTATGGACAACTATTAGCTTGGTAAGTCTACTTTTGGTGCAAAAGCACCCAAACTGCTTTCGGAAAACAAAATAATTTGAATTTTCCCTTCTGCAAATGTAAGGTAATGCTAAATAAATAAATTAAAAATATAACTGCAAGTGCTTGGCAATTATTTTCAACGATTTATACAAATTCTGCTTGCTTAGCAAAACTAAATTTACTTTAACCAAAATTCCTTTTGAATTCCCAAGTCATGTTATAACTTTTTATCACCTCTCATTTTTGGAATTCGAAAGTTGACAAATTCAAGATGTCCTAGTGGTGCAGTCAAGAAACAAGTCCACCATTTCTTCGGTATAATGAAGCGCAGCTCTTTATAAGCATTGACCACTAAGTGCATAGGTGTAAATGGATTCTCAAGGACAAGGACACTGGCAGGGAATTATCTAAATTATCAGCAGAATAAAGTATTGGCATATGAGCTCTTTGTTACTATAGATAGTCATCTCAGCCATCACTAATTTGGAATATATATAATAGTGTGTGTGTGTGTGTGTGTGTGTGTGTGTGTGTGTGTGTGTGTGTGTGTGTGTAAAGGACCCCCTGGAGAGATAAGTCCAGTCAATAGGGTTGCAGCGATCATCTTGTTCTCAGGCTGAGGGAGCTGGCGTTGGTCCACAGACAGATTTCTGGGTCATGTGGCCAGCATGACTAAACCACTTCTGGTGCAACAGGACATTGTGACGGAAACCAGAGCGCACGGAAATGCCATTTACCTTCCTGCTGCAGCGGTACCCTTTTATCTACTTGAGCTGGTATGCTTTTGAACTGTTAGGTTGGCAGAAGCTGGGAGAGAGCAACAGGAGCTCACTGCGTCAAAGAGATTTGAACCGCCAACCTTCTGATCAGCAAGCCCAAAAGGCTCGGTGTTTTATAGCACAGCGCCACCCACATCCATATTTATATCATCTCTATCTATCTATCTATCTATCTATCTATCTATCTATCTATCTCTATCTATCTATCTATCTATCTATCTATCTATCTATCTATCTATCTATCCATCCCATCCAGAAGGTATTTTAACTTACTCTCATTCCTGGAAGACCCGGGCTACCATCACGTCCTGGTTCACCCTGAACGCCTCTTTGTCCTGCAGGACCAGGAGAACCTCGTTCACCAGGCCCACCCTTAAATGATATTGAAACAAATTACAATATAGGATTAGTAACAGATTGTGGAAAAATAAAGTTGTATTGTAATTTGAGGAAAAACAATAAGCATTGTAGAAAGTGAACAGTTTAGCAGGAAGAGAAGAGTATACCTTTTCACCTGGAAGTCCATTACTGCCAGCAGGCCCACGGAAACCTGGAGCACCCTGAAGGAAAAAACCAACAGAAATGTTCATGTTGTGGGTCACTTAATAGCAGAGGAAAAGGATGCATTGATGTATGCTGCATCCCAACCAAGCAGAGAGGTCAAATACATTTTCAATCTTTTATTTGTACAGAGATATCCACATAACAATATATATGTGAGATTATATATGAGATTTAGTCAAAAGAATAACCGTGGGCGACATTTCACTTTGGATGAAAAGTTTATCTGTTGCTGCTCTAGAATTCACGTACACAGGACCTGATCCAGCTGGAAAGTCTAGACTTTGAAGTCATCTTATTTTACTTGTTATTTTGTATTGTATTTACTGTTTCTAATTAGGTTTTGTAGTAATTTTGGATTATGCGGAATGCTTTATCTGAGCAGATGTAGCAACCAAGTAATTTCGTAGTTCCGGCAAGGGGACAATGACAATAAAGTTATCTTAATCTAATGAAAGGACAAGGTCTTTGTACGGAGGAGGTTACAATTGAATGCTACTGACGGTGAAAAGTGCTATAGTTGGGGACCCCACTGCAAATCCACACTGTTTCTAAAAAAAATTTAATTCAGGAATGACAATCCCGTTGGCTTTTTTCTAGTGAAAAACGCTCTTACTCCATTACATTCTCTTGAATTTACCATCTTTTGAATAGTCCCTTAAGTTGGGCAAGGCTAATGTTTCACTGCTTCAGTGGGACTTAGGTTGCAATCCTATCCATACTTAGTTGGAAGTAAGTCCACTGAACTCAGCTGAACTCAATTCTGAGCAGACATGGGTCTGGTTGCACTGTTGGTCACATGAGTCATTTCACAGGTGTCTTTCCCTTTGTCTAAAACCTGATCTGCTGAGTACTTACCCGTTCTCCTGGGCTTCCAGGTATACCATTTGTGCCGGGTTGACCAGGACCCCCTGCCTTGCCTTCTTCCCCTGGAGGACCAGCAGCACCGGGAGTGCCATTTTCACCCTTATAATGAAATACAACAAAACATTATTAACTGGTAAAGCTGGAGGAGTCCCAAAGATAAAATCTCACTACAGCAATGTGTCTTTTGAAACCAATTTGCCATGAGCAGTTCCCCCCATCCAAACCTACTAGGTAATGGGTCGACAAATACTCACTCGTTCACCTCTTGGTCCCGGTTCTCCTTTTCCGCCATTCTTACCAGGTTCACCCTAAAGAGAACATACAACCCTTAAAACTTAACTGAAAGACTTATTAAGCAGCAATTGTTCCAGCAGGTGAAGCACCTCACATTATAAAAACGTAAAGGTAAAGGACCCCTGGATGGTTACGCCCAATCAAAGGAGACTATGTGGTGGGGCGCTCATCTTGCTTTCAGGCTGAGGGAGCTGGCGTTTGTCCGCAGACAGCTTTCCGGGTCATGTGACCAGCAGGACTAAACAGCTTGGAACACTGTGACGGAAACCAGAGTGCATGCAAACACTGTTTACCTTCCCGCCACAGCGGTACCTATTTATCTACTTGCATTGGTGTGCTTTCGATCTGCTATGGGAGCTCACCCTGTCATGGGGATTCGAACCGCCAACCACAGTGCCACCCACATCCCTATACCTCACATTATACTTCCTATAGAATGTGATGTTTCATTGACTTAGACCAAATGAACCACACACACCAGGAGAAAAATTGTGCTGTTCTGTGATTTAGGATCATGTTGTATGCATTCGGTGAAGTGGATTCTGCAGCACTAAAGCTTTTGCCATGACACTCTTTGTCATTTTTCTGCAACAGGGTAGCTGCCCCTGTGGTAAAGATTAACAGCTGTTTCAGACATGTGTGTTCACTGCTTGACTTGCTTGTTTGAATGAGCCAGCAAAGATCAAACACTACAATGACAGCTTTCATAAAATCTCACAGTGGCTTGGACTTAATCATACATAGAGTAGACCCATTGAAATCAATGGGACAGGTTAGTCACAGCTAACTTAAGTCTCATTAATTTCAATGATGCTACTCTAAGCATGATTATGCCTGGATCAAACATGGCTTTTCAATGCGCTTGGGTCACACCCTTAGTGTTGAGTAGGCAAGTGAAGAGCAATCAAGTGAAATCTGCTGCTGAATATTCAGCTTGAGCACAAAGTATTGTCAACAAACATGACCCATTGTCTGCCATGATCTCCCAATAATTCTTACTATTTAGGATGCAAGACACATGGAATTATTCCCAAGCATGACTGAACCCATCCTATAAGTTACACATTTTTATTTGCCGTGCCACTATATCTAGTAAAATATTTTCTTATCTTTAATAATACAATCCCCATTTGTATTATATTGTCAAGGCATGGAGGGTTCTCTCCTCCTGTTGGTAACTTCACATATAAGAATTAATGAGCATCTTATAATTTATAGTCTTTTTTTATTCAATCATGTGGTTGCAAGCAAAAATCCACATCTCTCCACTAGGAGAGCAGTTGGCTACTCTAAATCCTCCCCCTTCCATCCCCTGCAACATCCTGGGCACCAACAGGAAGTTCCTCCTCCACTCTGCATTCTTTGTTCTCTAATACAGACAGACCTCCTAGTTCTTGGGGAGGGTGGGTCCCCCACACTCTCTAATGACATCTCTGCTGGCTGTTCCCTCCCTTCTGTTTCTCTTTCCATTATCTTGTAGCTAGGTAACTCCTGCCAAAGCTGCTCAGTGTCTGTGTCTATCCCTGCCTCTTAAACCGCTGGGAGGACGGGGATGACTGCTCTGCCTGAGGATGCATTCCCCAACCCTATGATTCAGGTTATTCCCGGACATATATCGATAATAACAGCAAAATGTTGGAGACAAGATGTAATAGTTTTCAGGAGGAAACATGGAAAGTTGGAAGCTCAAAAGATAATCCTTCCCAATTAGGTTCAAATCATATCCTTGTGCCTATAAGTACTGTATAGATTGCAGGTGTTGTTTTCTAACATCTATAGCAGGGGGGGCCAGCTCCCAGGAGACTGTGATCTACCCCATTTTGGGGGGTTCAGGTCAAAGTTGTTGAGCTTCTTTTTGGGAGAAGGAAGGCCCTTTTTAGGGGTTCAGGTCAAAGTTGCTGAGCTTTTTTTAGGGGAGCCAAAGCTGTTGAGCTTCTTTGGGGGGAGCCAGTGATCTACCACAAACGTCCAGTGATTTACCGGTAGATCATGATCTCCCTGTTGGACATGCCTGATCTATAGGATTGCAGAAGTTGTTTTCCTGAATCCAATTTTCATGTAAACTTGACAAAGAAGAGCTGGTGACTTACAGCTGGACCTCTTTGTCCAGGGATTCCATTGGTACCCGGGGGGCCAGGAGGACCACGGCCTCCACTCAGTCCAGGAGCACCAGACATGCCAGCAGGACCCTGTGCGTAAAGAAAATGTGCTCAAATTTACAAAGTCCCATGCGATATTGAAAAAAATGGCAGCTCAGACCACAGACACAGACAATGTGGTATGACAGCAGGATTACTTACTGGGGGACCTTTTGCACCAGGACTTCCATCTCTACCTCCAGGACCCTAGAGAGAATAGGTAATAATGTTTAGAAATGAGTGCATGGAAAAAGCTGCGGAAAGTAGATGTAAAATTTACTGCTTGCTATGCTCTGAAAGAAAATTATATGAAAATGCCGTATAGATGGTACTTGGCACCTAACTGATTATCTAAAATGTATAAGAAGGTTCCTAATAATTACTGGAAGTGTAAACAGGTAGATGGTGGGTTTTTTTTTACATATATTTGTGGTGGATTTGCAAGAAAGCGAGGGTATTTTGGGAAATGATACATGATAAGATAAAAAGATGCTTAAAATGAGTCTATTGAAAAAGCCCGAAGTGTTTCTGTCAGGGATTATAGGGGCAGAAATCCCACAAAAAGTGTTAAAAGTTGTTTATGTATGTAACAACAGCAGCTAGGATTCTATATGTGCAGAAATGGAAGGAAAAAGACGTTCCAACTGAAGAAGAATGGATAAGCAAGATGATGGACTATGCAGAACTGGCAAAATTAACAGCAAAATCAAGAGATTCTAATGATGAGTGTTTTATGGAAGAATGGATGCCTTTTTCGGACTATTTAAAGAAATTTTATTGCATGGCGAACTCGTGAGTAGGATTTGAGCTATGAGCAACAGAAGTAATTAGATTATAATACAGTGGAACCTCGGGTTATGAACACCTCGGTTTATGAATTTTCGGTTTATGAACGCTGCGGACCCATCTGGAACGGATTAATTCATTTTCCATTACTTTCAATGGGAAAGTTCACTTCAGTTTATGAACACTTCAGTTTATGAACAGACTTCCGGAACCAATTACACCCATGCTTCAGTTTATGAACATTTCAGTTTAAGTACTCCGCGGACCCGTCTGGAACGGATTAATCCACTTTCCATTACTTTCAATGGGAAAGTTTGCTTCAGTTTATGAACGCTTCAGTTTAAGTACTCCGCGGACTGTCTGGAACGGATTAATCCACTTTCCATTACTTTCAATGGGAAAGTTCGCTTCAGTTTATGAACGCTTCAGTTTATGAACAGACTTCCGGAACCAATTGTGTTCATAAACCGAGGTACCACTGTATTGTGGTTATAACTTGATAGATGGGGTGAAGCAGAAGGGGAGAAACGACAGCTCCATGGAAAACGAGGTTGGAAGCTGACAAAAATAAGAGAAAAGACAAAACTGTGTTTTGATTGTATGAGTTAAAATGTTGAAACTTAATAAAATAGAACTGAAAAAAGAGAATAGGTAATAATGTTGACATTCATGGAAGCAAGCTTTTAAAATGTCTCTATGAAACAGATTGTACTAGGTGAGTAAACCAATGCATGGGTTTATAAAGGGCATATGATACTTACAGCAGGACCGGGACCACCAGGCTGTCCTTGAGGACCAGGTTCTCCTCTTGTTCCAGGAGACCCACTAGAGCCAGGGGGGCCAACAGGGCCAGTTTCACCCTGGAAAGAAGAGAGCAAGCAATCGGTTTAAACAAACAAAACTCAGTAGCCTGATGATTTCATCTTACTTCGCCAAACCTTTTTCAGGCATTCCAAATACGGTATAGGCTATCACAAAACATCCATATATAAAAATTTAAAATATATACAATTATAAACAGCCATGTAAAATATGTAATAATGATGACATAAGTATGAAAACGGAATTTAGATGATCGTTAAAATGTGGATAAAAATGGACTCATGATTTAACGCATAAAGAATGTGAAACTGCACAAGTTAAAGTAAGACTTTAAAAAGGCAGATGAAGGTAGGGTGAAAGTCACATTTCAGTATTTGTATTTTAATGTCAGTTTTACAGAAATGTTTTCTCCCCCTTTTTTATTTCCCAGCTTGTCGTGTTTTATTTTATTTCTTATTTTATTTTTCTACTTCTTGGTGTTCTTTTTTTTACTTTTTACTTTTCTTGTACTTTGAAAGAAATTTATGTATATACAAAGTTAAGAAAAATGTTGTGTATGAGTAATGAATTTGGATACTGCATATGGAAAACTAAATAAAAATTACTGTGGGGGGAAAAATGTAATAATGAGGATTTTCATTGGAGTTTCTTCCGATGGTTTCATTAAGTGAAAGATCACATCAGGGCCTTCTTAAGTATATTTGGTGCCCTGGTGCGATGGATCCCTCCGGCGCCCCCGCCCCGCCCCGTTTCCCAGCGTGGCGGGCAGGCGCAGCTGTGCGGCGCCCCCCTGGTGCCCTGCGCCATCCAGCCTGGTCATAGAGCCAGCCCTGGATCACATCACACGAGGGACATGACAATCAGTTGCTGAATATATTCTTCTTCAGCACAAAGTAATGTCAGCAAATATGTTTGCCATGCTCTCTCAATAATTGTTGCTATTTAGAATGTGAAGGAAAGGGTGCAGGGAATTGTTTTCCAAAAAGGTTAGTGGAAACTAAGGATACATCAACACCAAACACATACATTTTTATTTTATTTTTTACCATTCTGACTCTCCCCACGAGGGGATACTGAAAACCATAATCAATGAGGCACTGAAAATCCTCTTGTAGATATCTACACAGTGCCTTGTTACGTTTGCGTCAATGGAGAAGATTTTAAATGTGGAGCTTGGCCATTCAAATCCACAAGTGTTTCAATTAAAATCACACTGTATGATTTTGGGGGGCAGGGGGAGGAATAACCACTTCACATGCTATTCATAGATAAGAAACACCCCGTTAGTGAAAAACCTAGACCCAAGAGCTATTTTTGATAAAACATCATAACTTCATCTATTTGTGGATTTCAGCAAAACGTCCTTAGGATCGCAGATGAGACATATATGAGATATTCATTGAAAGGCAAACATATAGGATAGAAAGCGGTAGGATAGAATAGGATAGATACCTTAAACCCTGGAGAACCAGGAAATCCTGAAGGTCCAGGAGGGCCTGGGGGACCCTTAAAAAACAGCAGCAACAACAATATTATTATTGGAAGAAAACATGGTATAGGTCATTATTTTTTTAAAAAAGTATTAGATGTGTCATATTCTTATGAGAATAAATAGTTGCTAATGAAAACAACCGAGAGACGATGAACAATGAACAAACAATGAACACGTATGAACAAAATCTTTCCCTTTCTGAATGTGTAACTCTGGAAGGTTACCTTCACCATCACAAGCAGATACTCATTAGATACAAGATACCTGCAGGAAGTGACACATCAAGCACAGAACATGAGCTCAGGTATCCAGCCTAGGGGCTCTCACAAAGCCATAAGCTGCATTTGATCACTGCAAAAAACAGAGGGCCTTCTCTGTAGTCACACCTAGGTTGTGGGACTCCCCACTAAGAGAGGTTCATTTTGTTCATCTCTGATGGACTTCCATCATCTTGTTCGCACAAATTTTTGGTTTCCTAAACAACAACAACAACAACCAACAACAACAACCAACAACAACAACAACTACCAACAACAACAATAACCAACAACAAAAACAACAACTCCCTAGATTTTATATCTATCTTCTATGGCCTGTTCCTTAACTTTCACATTAAAAAAAACTGTGGTCAACATGTTGATGTTGTGTGATTTTAAATATGTTGTAAGTAAATTTGACTATTAATTTTTACTGAAAAAGCAGGATATGGATATAACAACAATATATAAATATTACAGGTCTCAGGAAGCTTGGGTTATGATCACATGAATGGTTATACACTGGTCCTTGCAGTATGCCAGATTAAAACTTGGATTTCATAAGGGCAGATGCTAGCACACATCAGTCTCTTGGCTAAGTCCCACTGCATGTGATGGAATGGAGACTTAGAGCTCATCCAAACTTGCACCTGTCCCATGTCTAGAAAGTATGAGTCTAAGCGGTTTTCTACTTTTCCCACTGCTTTCCCCTGGGAAACCAGCTCTTTAGCAATAAATCAGAGCAAAGTCAGTCTGGAGCAAACATTTGCTCCGATTCAGCAGTAAACATCGGGTTTCCCCAGGGGAAAGTGGCACGGCAAGGGCAAATTGGCCCAGCTGCTCTCATGTGGTGAGGCTTTCACTTCAGCCACAGACTTTGACTCCCAATCGCAGGGAAGACTCTTGTTAAAATCAAGATGGCATGGCGTAAACCCGTTTAAATTCCACTCTGTTCAGTGGACTGAGACATGCCTAACATTGTCTGGGTTTTCTCAGTACATATGGAAACTGTGGTTTTAGATTTTGATCATGAGTCAATAACCTGAGAAGAATTTCAGTCTAAATGCTGTTCAGAGAGACGTGACTAGATAGCTTCATATATTTTTGTTGGATCTCTACCCGTCCCTTCTGTCACTACTTCTCGAGAGTGCACAGGGGGTGAGCTCTCAACTTTTCTTTTCTTTTTAGATTTTTAGATGGAACTTAGCAAGTGTTTGAATAAAACAAGAGACTACTAGGGTGTGGGATGAACATTCGGAAGCAGAAGATACCAGTGCAAATAACAAAAGGACCAGGCATTGTTTTAGTGATGCAGGTTGCCTGGCACTACTGATTCTCTTCAACAAATGTAATATCTGAAACACAATTCATCTGAAGATTTACTTTGGTCATTGCCTTCATTGTGGGAAGCCAGAAGTGCTTTATGTCTTGCTTGCAATTCAGCAGCACTTAATATAATATATGGGCTAGATGTACTCCGAGTTATAAACAGGTCAGCATTTGAATACATGCAGAGTGGCTGATAGCTACACAATGCACAGTTACTTACGGGTTGGCCAGCTGCTCCAGGAGACCCGTCATTACCACGACCGCCCTGCAAATGGAATTAAATACATTAGGAACAAACAAAATCTGACACGGAAAAATATTAATACGTTTCCCTCTTTTAAACAAACAAACATAAGTTTGTAAGGAAAGGAAGAAAACTGCATGTGTGAATTCCTCTCATCGCGAACACTGAACTTGCTCCTCACCAGAAACTTTGGAGTTTCAGGAATTTTATGTGCACATTGGAGCTCTGGGTGATGAATCTGGAACCAATGGGTTTGAGAGGGGAGAAACGAGGGGACAAAATCTTCAAGAAAGGCAGTTTTAAAAATGCCTTTTGAATAATGGCTGCCAAGCACAACAAAGTAAACAAACGTTAGTATGTATAGCAGGGGTGGCCAACTTCCAAGAGACTGTGATCTACTTTCAGAATCAAAATCTGGCAGTGATCTACCCCCATTTTGGGGGGTTCGGCTCAAAGTTGTTGAGCTTTTTCAGGGAGAAGGAAAGGGGGGTGACCAGATTTGGTAACCTTTTTGGGGCTCAGCTAGGGGCACCCATCCACCTCCCTCCCTCTCTTTCTCCCCCACCCCCTCAGCTAGGGGCACCCATCCACCTCTCTCTCTCTCTCTCCCACCCACCTCTCTCTCGCTAGCTGGCTCCCAGTGGCTCAAAGAGACAGGGACAGGGGGGGGGGAATCCCTCTGTGAGTCGCGGCTCCCGCTTTCCTCTCACACGCAAACTCACACACACCCCTCCCTCTCTGCCGGCATGAGGGAGGAGGAGCCGGGGAGCTCTAGGCAGGCAAGAGGGACAGGGAGCAATCCAGCACTTCTGTGCAATGCACTAACACAGTCACACACATACTGGTAAGCTCAGTATTGCTCACAGTTATTGAGCTTTTTTTGTGGGGGAGAGACAAGAGTTCTTGAGGTATTTTTTTAGGGGGAGAGCTCTTTCTTTTCTTTTAGGCTGGCGATCACTAAGGAACCCACAATCTACCCGCGATCTACCAGAAACGTCCTGGGGATCTACCGGTAGATCCCGATCTACCTGTTGGCCATGCCTGATGTATAGTATGGTGAACCAGAGCAGCACACAGAAATGCCGTTTACCTTCCCACTGGAGGTATTTATCTATTTGCACATCTATTATCCCACCTATTTATCTATTTGCACTTTGACATGCTTTCGAACTGCTAGGTTGGCAGGAGCAGGGACAGAGCAACGGGAGCTCACCCCGTCACAGGGATTTGAACCGCCGACCTTCTGATCAGCAAGCCCTAGGCTCTGTGGTTTAACCCACAGTGCCACCTGCGTCCCAGAATCCTGGCATGGGGGGGGGGGAATAAATCGATTCTTACTACAAGCACTGGGGATATACTTGGAAAATAAAAAAACACAGAATTTGGGGGCATCAGTGCCAAAGGAGTGGAGGATATACAGTATAAATAGTTCACCACTCCTGACAGTCAGTCACCAGGCCTCCAATAAAGCATGGAGGATGCAATCCTATCTAGGATTGCAATAATAATAATAATAATAATAATAATAATAATAATAATAATAATAATGTTGTTTTTAATATACTTATTGATTTTAAAATGTCATCAATAAGCATATTAACAACAACAACAACAACAACAACAACAACAACAACAACAACAGCAACAACAATCACAGACAAATCTCTGCACAGAACATGTAGAGATTCACTGTATATTCACTGGGCATATTCACTGGTCTTGTCTGCACACCCTCCCCAGTTTAGCCCCCAATCCCAATATTTTTCTTGAGCTTCTGCAATCCTTGGGGTTTCTTCTCAGCCTGCCAAAACCTCCCTCTTCTGCATGGATGGTAGTTTTGTAACATACAGAGCCTTTCTCCAAACACACTCATTGTCGTCTCCTTTTGTACAGAGCACACAAGAAAACCAGAGGTAACCATGAGAAAATTCTGTCTCTGCATGTTACCTTCCAGGATTCTTGAGACCTACTGTAGATGCCTTGCCTGAAGGACTGAAAAACAGATGTCAATGTGAAGTTTTGGTTCAGTAACTTACAGCACTTCCTGGAGCTCCCGGTCTTCCTCTTTCGCCAGGCTGACCTCTTGGACCCTAATGAACATATATGACATTCTGTTAAGGAATGGCAATCAAACACATTTTGTTTAAAAGTATTCGTCACTGACTGGATAGCTGGGAAACCTACGGTATATCAAAGAAACACCATCAACGACTCTTTAAGATTTTGGACCCATAGTCAGACTATTTTGATCATGTGTCTTGGGATTCACTGCCCATAGAAGCTGGTGTGGCTTGGAGGAGGCAGTGTCTATTTAGGAGGACACCATCTCCACAGTTCAATCCTTCCATCATTTTATGAAATAAAATAAAAGATAAAGGACCCCTAGACGGTTAAGTCTAGTCAAAGGCAACTATGGGGTTGTGGCACTCATCTCGCTTTCAGGCTGAGGGAGCCAGTGTTTGTCTACAGACAGCTTTATAGGTCATGTGGCCAACAGGACTAAACCGCTTCTGGCACAATGGGACACTGCGACGGAAACCAGAGTGCATGGAAACATTGTTTACCTTCCCACCACAGCGGTACCTATTTATCTACTTGCACTGGTAGGCTTTCGAATTGCTAGGTTGGCAGGAGCTGGGACAGAGCAACGGGAGCTCACTCCGTCGTGCGGATTCAAACCGCCGACCTTCTGATTGGCACGCCCAAAAGGCCCAGGGGTTTAGACCACAGTGCCACCCGCATTATTTTATATACCTACCAGCTCTATGTATACTTAGCTGCTAAGGGATAATTGATCTTGTGTAGTAGGAAGCCCTTTTTTGGACAACAGAAATGGATAACAGCATGGAATCTTCTCAAAAGGGAACAAATGAAAAATCGACTAGCAGGTGGTAGTATATATTACTGGTTGTTAAACAACTCCACAGGCTACTAGCTCAATTCTGCAGGCTATTCAAAAGGGAAGTGCTTATCTTTGAAACCCTATACAGCTTGAATTGGAGAGTGATCCTTGAAGGAACACCCTGCCTCCATAATAGCCTGTCATAAACTGATATCGCAATCATCAGAGGTGCTCTATTTGATACCCCCATCTTTTGAAGTGAGGCAGGTGACTTTCTCAGCTGTGGAATTCCATTTACGAATCTTCCCCCATTTACGGCTTCTACTTTGCTATCTTTTTGAGCCAGAGGAAAACAAAACTGTTTCAATTTTCCAGGTTTTTAACTGCTCCTATGTGATTCTTCTATATCTATTATACTTGTTTTATTTACATTTTTTAAAAATAATAATAATAATAATAATAATAATAATAATAATAATAATGGTCATCTTAATATTTTGCCTTGGTTTTCCTGTGTGGGCTGCCCTGGAAATATTCATATCAAAGGGCACAATGCACATACATTTAATCCAATAGCTGAATGTTCCGTCAAGTATTTATTTTGAGACTTCCTACTCAATTGTTTGGAAATAAACAAATTACCATTGGTCCGGGGGATCCATTTTCTCCAGGAAGACCATTCTCACCCTATTTAATAAAGAAAACACCGGATAAATATACAGCATATATTGTTTCATATTTTAGCTGGTATGTCTTGAAAACTGTTTCCCCCCTCCTTTTTTGTGAATCATTAAATGTTTTACCCTGATCCAGCAAGGACAATAAGTTCATGGAAGCAGGCTATTATATCAGGATCAGACCCTCATATGTAAAATAAAAATAAAAATGCAATACATAGGTCAAATCTGCCTACACCGTGATAGCCAAACGTAGGCCTCCAGCTGTTTTGGGACTTCAATTCCCGTAATCCCTGGCCACTGGTCCTGTTAGCTAGGAATGATGGGAGTTGTAGTCCCAAAACAACTGGAGGCCCAAGTTTGGCCATCACTGGTCTACACTATCCTGGCTGGATTGGGCCATAGGAGAGATTGATCATTTGCTTGGGAAGTAAGTATTGACGTCTTATTTCCTTTCTTCACCCCCACAACAATTGATCAACATCGCCAAAGATGACTGGGTGAGCATGTAAAGAGGTCTTTGTGTGTTGTAGAGTTTCGGCAGGCCTTTGCTGAACACAGGGATCTCTGGAATTAGAACCTTGTGTGAAATGGTAAATATTTCCCTATTCTTCTTAAATTAATTGTGTGAAGGGGGTTGCAAAAATAATATAATTAGACAAATACTATGGTGCGATCCTATACAGGTTTACTCGGCCTCAGAATGAAGAAAGCGCCACTGATTTCGGCATGGCTTGCTTTTAGATAGGGACGGTAGAACCTGTCAGTCTCAAGTTTTCTCTCAGTTTCTCATTTTTCCATTCTTAAGTTCAAGTTCACACATTTTGACATCGATTTGAGAAATATATATGTAGTCCTTGTGAAAATTCGTAGGCACATTTCTCACAATGTACATCATTTCAACTGTAGTTTTGCCTAATGTACACATTTTTGGCAAGCAATTTCCCCCTCATACGAGGCATTTTTGTATGTGGTTTTTATTAATAGAATGCATTAATTAATAGAATGTGCACTTTCCTGCAACATTAGACATTTTGTATACCTTTTATGCCAGAGAAGTGCAAAATTCAGAAAGCTCCACAGGACAACCGTATATATTGTATCTTGTGAACCAAACTGAATTTGTCATCCATCCCTACTCCCAGGTAAGGGTATATAAGATTGCCGCCCTAAACTCTATTCAGGCATTGCTAATTCTATTCATGGAACTGGCGTGGGGCTGTGGCATGCTACTCTCACTCCAACTTTGCATTTGGCAGAACCCACTTACAGTCCCCCCTGTGTTTGGGAAACCTTATTGTACAAGTAGAGAAGGCTGGACGATTGTTTAGCTAAATGCACTTAAAAATCCCTTATTCAGGATAATCCACTCTTTCAACCAAACCAAGCATGCAGCCTCATAATACAGCTTAATGGCCCCTTCAGACATACATTTAAAACAATCCCTAATTTGGTAGAAGCTGTTCTGTACAGTATGTAGAATAAACATATTTTACCTTCAGACCAGGAGCACCTGAATCACCTTTGGCACCATCTCTTCCATCAAATCCCTTTGTGAAAGGAAATAAATATATTAGCACATCTCTTTGGAAAATGCCATTCTCTCCCCCCCCCCCCATTTTGATAAACAAAAGAGTTTGCTCTGTTCATTTTCCCCTACATCCAGTGCTTTCCCCCCCTCTGGGGGGACGTGGGGGTACGCATACCCCTAAACATTTTGTGAATCTTTGTACTTTTGTCCATTTACTGTATTTATTTTCCCAATTTGAGCTATAAAATGGTTATATTCTTGAGTCAAAATGAGAGTAACCCCTAAACTTTTTTTTTATTTAAAAAAGCTCTGCCTGCATCTGAGTAGAGATGCATGAATAGAAATTATTTACCTAAACTATGGTCAAAGAAACTTCAGGGAGGGTTTTTTTAAAAAAAAAAATTCACAGAATTTCTATTTATTATTTATCCTACAGGGGGAGGAAACATTATTCAACAGTTTCTCAAGTAGAAGCAACAGCAATTGTGTTGCCAGTCTGAACACCATTTTGGATTCTCCAACCAGGAGAGGGAAACAGCATTGTGGGAGGGAAATAAAAAAGGTAAAGGTACCACGGACCATTAGGTCCAGTCGTGGACGATTCTGGGGTTGTGGTGCTCATCTCGCTTTACTGTCCGAGGGAGCCGGCGTACAGCTTCCAGGTCATGTGGCCAGCATGACTAAGCCGCTTCTGGAGAACCAGAGCAGCGCACAGAAACACCGTTTACCTTTCCGTCGGAGCGGTACGTATTTATCTACTTGCACTTTGACGTGCTTTCGGACTGCTAGGTGGGCAGGAGCTGGGACTGAACAGTGGGAGCTCACCCCGTCACGGGGATTTGAACCGCCGACCTTCTGATCGGCTAGCCCTAGGCTCAGTGGTTTAGACCACAGCACCACCCGCGTTCCTATGGGAGGGAAATAGCAGCCACCAGATTAAAATAATAGAAAACAAAAATAAAGGAGAATCTTCAGGGGAAATTCTGAAAATCTGTTCTCAATGCCAGAGAAAAGGTAACCCCAGGAATGCAAAATCCAAGGAAATGGGCCTGCATATCTCAAAAGCCAATCTATAGAGAAAAAAGAATTCTCCATACAAATTGCCCAGACACAGCAGTGCCAATGAAAAATTGTACTCATATCAGAATATTTCTACTTTTCACTGACTCTGCCAGTGAATACTTGCTAAAAACAACCGGACCCCAAGCCAACAAAAGCTAATTGCAGTTACCTTATCCTGCCTAAAGTAACTGGTTGAATTGGGGCCCTGGTCTTTTGGGCTTCAGCGCGTTTAGCTCAGAAAAGTGTTTGAGTGAACAAACATCCCATTGGCTTGAGTAAGATTCTGCTATATACAAGAACTGGGAGAATTACCGCTTGTTGATATGCCTTCTACTATGCATTGGCTGAAGTTAAAATACTTACTCGGTGACCTTTCATTCCAGGCATGCCAGGCATGCCAGGGGGACCTTTGTGACCCTAAATATAAATGAGAGGTAGTAGAAAAAGAATCAATGAAGGTGCATGTTAAATGGAGATCATTTTATATAAAAGAGTTTTTATTGCATTCTCAGTTCAATGGCTCCCCGGTTGTTTCTGAACTACAATTCCCATCAGCCCCAGCAAGCAAAGGATGATGGGAGTTGTCATTTAGCAACATCTGGAGGGCCAAAGGTTTCCCAAATGTGACTTAGGGCGATCCCCAAATAAGTCATACTCGGAGTAAATCCACTGATTTCACTGGGTTTGTTCTAAGCATGGCTGATTCTGGGTATGACTCACTTCAAAATAAACAGACAAACAAACAAACCTCCAATCACATTGTTATTTGAAGTTCCCATATTCTGTAGAAGTGAAGGCCTGAATTTGTCAATAAGGCTTGGAACCAATAGTTTCAATGCATACCACATATTTAGTGGTCAGCACTGGTCAACTCCCAAGACTCCAATGAGCGTTTCCCAACCATTGAGTGGAGAGTACTATTCCAACAGTAAGGGGACCTGATCCTCGCCCTACTGCCATGCCACCCCTACTTACTTGCTGTATAACCATAAAGTAATGGCCTGATTTCACCTAACACCTGTGGTCTCATGTGCCTCGTTCCCATGGCATCCGAGAGCCACATTTCTACAACTGCTGCACAACATGACACTGTGGAAATACTATCCAAATTGGGAAGTGGGGTTCCCCTCCCCATCAGGACAATCCTGAAATGCATGGCTTCCAGCAGGGAGTTCAAACAACCCCACTGAACTAATGTGTGGGGCAGTTTCAGGGGTGTGTGGGCTTAGTCTTGTCACTACTGGCAGGCAGCGTGGTTACGTACCCTGCTACCTGCATATCTGGCCAGTGTTTGGATGTGCCTGATGTGCCACGTTTTATGTACAGGGAAATAGCTCCTCCATGCAAGGGAGATCCTGAGCAACTCTATATGTTTGGGTGTCAGGATGCTGTCAGCAGCTTCCGGCTGGTTTCCCAGGAAAGTATAAAGACAAGGGAAGGTTTCTTACTGTCCTTTTTTAGTCAATATTTACAGAGAGAGGCTATAGAACCCAGTCTCTTAGAAAATGGCGCTGCCCTGAGTGAATCTCCACCCCCCCATCTCTCCTACTTCCTCATTCGTCATCACCACCACCTCCTCTATGGGTGCCCTCTCTCTTTGAGCTCTTTGCTCTCCTACTTTTAAGGCTCACCAGGTTCTGGGAGATGAGGGGTCTGGAAGGCTTTCTAAAGACTGCCGTTCCAGTCCTGCCTCCTCCTCCTCCCATGATTTCCCAACTTTCCCCCTCATCTGCCTCTGAGCTGTGACCTCCCGCAACCCCCTGTTGTAAATCTAAACTGTCTTACTCTTCTTCCTCCCTGGAAGGGTCAGGCTGGGGAGGCGGTCTCCACCATTCCTCCTCTTCCCAGTCCCTGATATTGGATAATTTCAAGAGAAGAGCCCCTTCACACCCTCACTTAACAGGCACTTAACATGGATGTTGCACATGTCAGTGGCCAGAACACGACTACTTTCAAAAACATGACGGCACATAACAGAACTGCCCACCACTTCAACACTGTCCTCAGCCACATTCTGGTTGGACCACATTTCCAGTACCACCCATATTTATACACAAAACCAAGAAAATATTTTTTCCCCTTCCTTACAGGAGTACCAGGTAATCCACGTTCACCGGTTCTGCCGGGTCTTCCAGATTCTCCCTAAAGAGAAATAATAATAATAATAATAATAATAATAATAATAATAATGCATTTCTCTTGCTATATTGTCTCAGTAAATTCTTAATAAGAGTTCAAAAGAAGGACCAGACCTACAACAGGAAAATCACTGCTGTGAACTGCATTCCTTTAGGAGAAGAACAATAATGCCTTGTTGACTTTAATTGACCTATTCTCAATTTGCTGTGCAAGATAATGAACAGCCTGCCCCGGGTCTTCGAATGTGTACTTACTAGGTGTGTAAACAATGGAAGGGCTACCTGGCACAACCCTCTGGCTTTGACCTCAACAAGAAGGGCTGGCCCACCTATGAGGCATGGCGAGGCAATCGCCTCAGGGTGGCCAGCTCTGGACAGCTGGGAGGGGTGGCCATTTTGGCCTCTGTGGAGCACACTGTTTGCCATCTGCTGCTCTTGTCAGCTGCCACTGCCTCCTCCTCTGCTGCATGCCCACCCACCCTCACAACCCACACGGCAAAATGTGCTCGACTTTCCCGGTCAACAAGCATGGTTGGACAAGAGGAACCAGGGACTTAGGCTAGTGGATGGCAAATCAGCATTCATAGTGTTTGAAGTCTCTTTCATCGATCTTTGAGCAAAACAGGAAATGGGGGACACCTTGTATCAAGAGAAGTGCTTTTGTCCCTGTACAATCCACTTTGGATTCAAACCAATATGGTGGAATTGCCTAGAAGAAAAGGACTTTCCTTAGATAGCCTTATGTATTATTATATGCTTAATGTTAACTATGAACTTAACTTACATCTTTTCCGGCAGGGCCAGGTGGACCAATATTTCCAGGTGGACCAGCAGGGCCCTGAAAAACAGAAGCAATATATGGTAGTCTACAGAAATGATATCCAGTGGAAATCAGATTATGTGAGTTCTGAGAGAAAGAGAACTCTGCAATCAACAGAGAATATCTAGTCCCTATTTAGTTCAAGCACATGATGTTGGAATCCAAACTGATTTTCCCTACTTTGCTGCAACTGTTTACAACCTTCCATGATGGCATCTCTGTGGAACAGTATGATGGAGTCTGTAGTCATTATGGCTATTGAGAAACTGGTGCCCAAAATATGGCGGCTGTGAATCTATCCACAATGAATTTGTGCGGTGATGTCAATTATATGGCAGCTGTTGCTTGTTAATTTCATGGCTGAATGTTTCTTGTTATTGTCCCTTCCACCACGTGGTGAAATCTAGGATTTCAGAAGTCTTGCAAAACATTATGCAGGACATTGTTTTATTAATCTATATTCTCAGGCTTTGGCTGGAGACAAATTCACTTTTGTGAGTCCAATTAGCATGAACATGATTCTCAGACCTGGTCATGGTTTTGTAGTTCAGTTTATCTAAAAAATATTAAGTCAGGTGACAATTTGTCCCTTTAATGCTTTTTAAAGTTTAAAAAGCAAAAACAAATAAATATTGTTTGGGGTTTTTTTAAAAAAAGTCAACTTGATACTATCTTTAAAATTATGATCCCAGAAAAGCTATATGTCCATGAGCACAGCTGGAATTTTCAAAATAAGTTCTTATCAAAACATTTATTTGGCACTTTTGCCTCAGCGGATTAAAGGTGCAATCCTATTACCTCAGCAAGGGCATCCTAGGGACCATAAGAATACTGAATGCATCTTTCCAACATCTGAGACAAAATTCTTAGCATTGGAGAGTGACATCAGAGCCTCCTTTTCTGCTGCTCTGGCAGAGCTCTGATGTCCATATGGCATATAATATATATATATATTTTTAAAAATGGGGTAATGTCAGAGGCATTCTAGGCATGTGCCTGCGAGAGGCTTGGATCTGAAGGATCGAAGCTGTCATGCTCCCCTGACAAATCCAGAAACCAGGGACAAATTTAGTCACACGGTTGACTAAATCTCTTCCTCCATTTTCTCCAATGTTCTCCAATGGGTAGGGAAGCATCTTTGAGAAGTAAAAATGCTCAAAGCCTCCAAAAATGGATAGAAGAATTCCAGATGCTCATCTGCCCTCACTTTCACCTTCCAATCAGAGTGTAGGATAAGGCGGTATTCTCCCCAATGCTTTAGGGTTGCACCTTAAACAGTCCAAGAGACAAGGTTCTTTTCAAATGTGCCTGCGTGCCTCAGGTAAGCGCTTCCACAATTCCACAAAATTTGCATTACTTGTGTTCTTCCAGATATCGTAGAAATCTCCTGCTAATGAATGCTGGAAGGATTTAATCTACATTTCCACACAGCATGATCACTTACCAAAATTAAGTTTTGAGGCCAATGTACACTGATACTTACCGGAGCACCGGCTTGCCCAGGTTCACCAGGGGGGCCTTGGTATCCATGGGGTCCCTATTAGGCAAGACAAATCGCACACCTTAGGAATCATGGGTTGCTTTTTTTTCTTTTTAGTCGGCTCATTAAATGTTGCAATCACAAATTCCAAATTCCTGAGACATTAAGAGGGAGTCGAGGAGAATGAATTCCTTCGACACCATCAAACAGATTCCATTGCGGAGCATGCAATAATTTGTGCTATCTGCATATTTTATTTATTTTTTTTAAAAAAATGGCTCAGTTTGGCACAACGCTAAAACCATAGTTTAATTCTGTGAGAGTGAGCCTCAGTTCTCCCTCCACTCTCCCCCTTTGGTATGCAACAGGAGAGATAATAGCAATACACTTTTGCTTATAGACCATGGGTAGGCAACCTAAGGCCCGTGGGCCGGATGCGGCCCAATCGCCTTCTCAATCCGACCCGCAGATGGTCCGGGAATCAGCGTGTTTTTACATGAGTAGAATGTGTCCTTTTATTTAAAATGCATCTGTGGGGCATAGGAATTTGTTCACCCCCCCCAAAAGAAATATAGTCCTGTCCCCCACAAGGTCTGAGGGACAGTGGACCGGCCACCTGCTGAAAATATTTGCTGACCCCTGTTATAGACTAACCAGAGTTCCCTGTCATGCTCAAACTTGGAGAATTCTGGTTAATTAAAAAAAATGATGGGTTGATCCTAGCTTGTTTAAACAAACCAGAGTCCTTGGAGATTGCATGAAATAGAGAACTCATTTGTGGAACTGGGTGCTTCCAATCTTCCTCTCTGGAGCTGGGGATGGATAAGGGAGAGGAGAGCAGGCCAACCTGAGTCTCCTTTACATAGCACTAAAGCATGGTTTAGCTCAGCACCCACACTGCAGGGGCCCCATACAATTTCTGAGGTCTTACAAGGCCTCGGACAGCACCTCCGAGGCCTTAGAGATGCTTTCTGAGACCTCCAAACCCAGCTTCTGGTACCACCAGAAGTCAGGTTCCGAAGGTTACGAAGTCGTAATGTAATGTTGTGACATTACGCATACTGGGCACCCATAACCTGAGGCCAAGTTGGCCCCCCTGGCTTAGCTTCATGTCTGAAAGGGCTCAGTGTGAAAGATGGCGGTACAACTAGCTGGATTTTTCCTTTGGCACTTTCCTCAGAAATTTTCAGGGGTTGAAATGTCATAATTGACTTCACCCCAAAACAGTGACAGTCCGGAAGCATGCTAATTTGAAATGGTGCATCTTCTAGGTAATGGTTAGTTTGGCCCTTATTCATGAAACATGATCCTATTTATCAGTGAGAAAAGGTATTAGATTAGAGAAGCATTACTTGTACTTACAGGTGGACCGGGCTGACCAACAGGACCAGGGAGGCCAGGTGAGCCAGGAACTCCAGGTGCACCCTGCAAACAACATTGTAAAAACAATACCATCAGGCACAGTGAATTTAGAATATACCCGTGAGACTAGAGTGTAGAGGCCAAATGCAAGCTGAAAAAAAGGGCTCGTCAGTATTATTGGAAAAGATGAAGCGAAAGGCAGCATGTGCTTTAACTAGGCAATTTTGAACCCATCTCAATTAACACCTATTCCATTGGCAACAGAACTGGAGCTTTGGTGAGAAACAGCTCCATTGAGAGCAAGGGAAAATGTAGCATAATCATACAGTGAGCCCTTTGCCTATGATGAAAAACAATCTCATTGCTAGTGATTTTGTATTGCAAGTGCTAGTACTAAAATTATAGTACTGTATACTTGTGTCAGATTTTTATATAGTATTTGATGACTTTCTTGTTTGTTTATTCTGCATGTTCTCTACCTATCCATCTCCACACGCTAAACATAAAAAGTTAAGTTAGCTGATATGGAGTCACACAATTTGTATAGTGGATGCTTGATATTTAGACAAAAAGCCACATTCTGTCATCAATATCATATCCAGTTATGCTTTTATTTGTCTGCTTAAAAGGTGTTCTAAGCATTTGTAATTTTTGTGGGACAGGACAACACTCTCCCCACACATAGGTCCATAAGTCAAAGCACAAATAATATATTCCCGAGCAGTGGAAATATATCCCATGACTTACAGCACAGATAAAATATATTTCACAAAGCATGGGAATATTTATTTTTTCACCACTTAATTATAGCCCGCTCTGATAGCAGCACAGGAATCGTATTGCAAGAACTGCAACTTAGATGACATGCTCCATACAACAAGAAGTGAACGATGCGAATGGCAAAGTAATATATTCCATAATACAGCTAATGTAGCCAAGGATTTGCACCAGTTAATATATTTGGCAGCCGTAATGCTTCACTTGTAAGGCATTCTTACTCGATATTGCTGATTCGTATGCAGTAAATATTAATTTACAAATAGGGACAGTGTAAGTAAACAAAGTTGTGAAGGAAAGTGCAGTCTGATGCACAAGTCAATTGTCCCATTGCAATCATCGCAAATCAAGAGCTGAATCTGTACCAAGATTGTTTCGGGGTACTTAGCCGAGATCTTTAAAGCTAAATCTAAAATTGCCTGATTTATTCAATGGTGGTTATCTAGTCTTTTATATATTATATGTGTTTGGATTATCAATGTATTTGGATGACTTTGTATGATTTTACTGTTTTAGGTAAAGGTAAAGGGACCCCTGACCATTAGGTCCAGTCGTGACCGACTCTGGGGTTACGGCGTTCATCTCGCATTATTGGCCGAGGGAGCCGGCATACAGCTTCCGGGTCATGTGGCCAGCATGACAAAGCTGCTTCTGGCAAACCAGACCAGCGCATGGAAATGCCGTTTACCTTCCCGCTGTAGCGGTACCTATTTATCTACTTGCACTGGAATGCTTCTGAACTGCTAGGTTGGCAGGAGCTGGGAGCTTGGACCGAGCAATGGGAGCTCACCCCGTCGCGGGGATTCGAACCGCCGACCTTCTGATCAGCAAGCCCTAGGCTCTGTGGTTTAACCCACAGCGCCACCTGTGTTACTGTTTTAACTTATGCCAATAAAGTTACAAGCTAAATCTGAAAGTATTTTCAAGCTGGCACAGATACAGATTTATGTAGATGTGCTTGCTTTGTGTCTACTAAAATAACAGGGAATTCCCCCATTGTTGATGATTTCAGTTTGGATATCTCTTTGCATAGAGCCTCATGACACTTGATCATCATACGGCCAATCACCTGTGTGCTTCCTTTCTTATTGGCTGGCACTGTTTGCCTATGATGAAAAGGCTCCATTATAGCTGGCATGTAAGATTATCTTGTGATTGTTGTGCCAGACACAGCCATACCGAGTTTTTCTACATGTAGGTGATTCAATGGAGAAACAAGCTCTCTTTAGTTAAAGGGCAAAGGACTGGCTGTGCATCAACGTTCCAAGAGTTGCAAATAAAAAAAAGAACAAATTACTGCTGCACACAAAACGAAGATTTCAAATTTGGCACCGTCTAGTGATCTGTGTCTAATGAAGCTCTAGCCATATCCACATGACAAAAGTCAAACAGAAAGCTCACAAGCAATGTAGCAACCAAGGACATTAAATGGTAAGGTATTTCTTTTCCCTCTCTGGTTCAGCGCATCTCAGATGTGGAAGCCAAGCGGCAGAATGGAAATGACACAAACTGTGAGAGAAATATGGTAAACAACTGGAAATGGATGAATGGGTTAGAGGATGGATGGATGAATGAATGGATGGATGGATGAACAAACAAACTGAAAGGAAGAAAAAACCTGTGAGGAACAGAAGGTGAATGAATATAGTGATTAATGAGCATATTAATAAATGGACAAAGTAGGAAAGATGTAGGAAATAACCAGGATTATTATATCCTTTATAGACCACTTGTGCAGACAGCTTTCTCAATAATCCAGTGCATGGAATACAGCCCTTGTAACAGAATATACAGAATACCAACCTGATTGCAACAGGGCTAGTCCTGCCATGTAGTGTTGTGAGACCACCAGCATCATGAATGGTGCTGGTGGTAGATGAAGGCAGGATGCAAGTTGGACCTGATATTTTTGCAGGGAGCATCATTTGGGATCCTTGCAGGAAAATATCTTGGGCTAGCTCTGCATTTCTAAATTTGCATTGTTCTTCTAAACATGTGCTTCATTCAAGAAAGTAAGGACAGACAATTGTAGGTGGCTATTGCCTATTCAAGGGGAAATGAACTGCTTGCATAATTCACATAGAAAGAGGAAGCTACAGGAATGCCTCTTTCATGACAAAGTTTTACTGAGGAAATTTCATGTAGGTTTGATTACATCAAAATAATTCATGGACACACCCCACGCAAAAAAAAAAAGAAAACACATAAAGCATGCTGAATTAGTATTTTAAATTCCTTATGGACTGATCTGGGCAGCTATAGATAAGGGGAAAAAATGCAATAAATGCCTGCTAATGCGAAAAGAGCTATAAACATTGCTTTGATCCATTATCAGTTGAAAATTGCATTGTGGAAATAGAGAATGATACACAATGAATGGTCTGAAATGTTGTTACTGATGGGGGGAAATGACAAAAATGAATGAAAGGGAGAAAATTGTGGAGCAGGCAGTGGGGAAAAAACTTAAATGAATGTAGGGAAATAAAGGAGTAAAAGAAAAGGAAAGAAGGAAGAAGCTGAAAATGGGAGGAGAATGAAAAAGAAATAATGGTAAGGTAGAAATGTCAAGCAAAAGTCTGAATAGGTTGATCAAAACATTTTAAAGAATTGCTCAAATCCAGATCCAGAGTAATGTGACCTTCTTTAAAACTTCTTACATTCCTAAACAGTAATAGTATATGTTCAATACAATCTGTACAAAGGGGGGGGGGAACCAATAATTTCAATAAAGAGATGAGAGACAGTGTTATTGTCTTACAAGTTGGCCGTATCCTCCTCCACCAGACTTGGTATAATCGCCTTCATACTGAGGTAAGCTCTGTAATTAAAACAATAAATCGAAAAAGATGTAGCCATTACGCATACACAATTGCAATGACATACAAAACCAGCACATGTAAGCACATAATGAGGAGCTGACAGATGTCCACAGATCCACTAGCAATACTTTATGTTTGAAATGCGGAGGTGATTGGTCAGTCAAGATAGGGTTATAATTTCCTTTAGTGTAGATAATGCTATTGCTCTCAATCACACTGTCAGGGTTGACCAAAATGTAGCTTGGGAGCAAATGGAATCTGTCTCCTGAACTGCTAAAGGTCAGCCTTCCAGGAGGCTGAAGATAAAGCTCTCGTCCACTTTCACAACCCTTTTCTCCGAGCAGCGTTGCCTTCATCATCATTCTCAGTATTGCACCTTACGCTGGGAAAGAGGCAGTTTGGGAGAAGGAACGGGTGAAGAAAGAACATTGTAAGGGCCTCACATGGATCCATGAGTCCATGGAACGCACGTTCCTTTATCAGAGAGAAAGGAGATGTATGCAAACCCAAATGGGAGATATTGCGAGCTGTAGCAAGGAGAACTGACAGAAGGGGCAGGCAGGAAAAGGTAGCACCACTGTGATCAGCTGTAGAAGGTCAAGAAAGGGAGAAGTATCCACAGCAAGAAGCCACACCAAGGCTGCACAAACAAATACAAATTTGCATGAACAAACAAACGTACAACCAAAAACATAAAATCACAGTGACGGACAGCTTACTCATGCAGTTCCTTCTACGGCCAATACACAACAGCAGGCATGGAGAGATCTTTTCCGGAGCTCTGACTCCTGGCTGGAGGCATCATACAAGTTTCTGGAAGGAGGTCTACTGAACAGTTCAGCAGAGAGCGTTCAATGCAGCAAGGCTTGCTAGAGGGGGACTTGCATACACTTGTGGATTTGTGGATTCTGTTTTAATACTTCGTAACACTTCATAATAAGCATACAACACTATAGGCTCATTTAATGGAATGAATAGCTCAGTTGGGTTAGAGTGTGGTGCCGATAATGCCAGGTTCGATCCCCGTATGGGCCAGCTGCATATTGAAGGAAAGGGTAGCAGCAGAAAATAGTCAAATGGAGGAGCTCAGTGAGTTATTGTGGCAGGGACCCTGGAATATAAAAATGAAAGAAGCACAAATATCTAGAGTGGGTTCTGGGGTCCAGAGAACTGTGGTGGCAGCCTAGGGATCAATTTTCCCATCGGCTAAAAGAACTTTTTTTTGACAACATTTTATGACTTTCCAGAAACTTCCCATCTTCATTCAGAACCTTTGACAAAATGCTGTTCTCTGGAGGAACAGGGCAACATTCCTCCCATGACTATATGGCGTGCACATAGTACTGTTTCACCTAAAACAAATTCAGAGCCAAAACATAAACAGAAAGGAGAGAGTGACTTACCGATCCTGTACCGAGACCGGGGCAATTTGGGCAGACTCCAGGTTGGCCAGGACTGCCAGGTATTCCTGGCTGGCCAGGTGGACCAGGTGAACCATTTATTCCAGGAGTACCAGGTGGACCCTGAACATGAATTGAAAAAAATAACAATTGAGGCATGCACCAAGTGCTCAAGCCCTTTCTCATTAAAATACAGTGATACCTCTACTTGCGCTCACCTCTGGTTACGTATCCTTCGGGATATGTACGCGGCAAACCCAGAAGTATTTTTCCAGGTTTCACTGTGCGTGCATGCGCAGAAGCACTCTACGCACCGCATGCATGCGCAGAAGTGCTAAACTGCATGGCGCGCATGCGCAGAAGCGGCACCTCCGGTTGCAAATTCCTCGGGATGCGACCGAAGCTCTGGAACGGATCCCGTTTGCAACCGAAGGTGCCACTGTAACTCGCTTGCAGTGGTTTGGTTTTATTTTTGAAAGAGAAATAAGGACATGATTTTATAGTTATTGAACTTACAGGATCTCCCCTGGGGCCTACAGGACCACTTGGAACGTTCATATCAGGGCCCTAGAGGAAGAAAAAGAAATCAAGGTGAGCAATAAAAGTCAGTACAAACAAAAAGAAAATAGGTGATCAGAAACTGACCAGAGTTTCAAACGTGACTGGGACTATACATCCACATTGGCACTTTTCAAAAATGCTTTTATATTGTCAACTGCCCTGTGATCCTTGGATGAAGAGCAGTACAGTGGTACCTCGGCATGGCTTCCGATTGGCTGCAGGTAGCTTCTGCAGCCAATCGGAAGCTGTGGCAGCCACATCAGACGGGTTTGTGGCGTACAAACAAAATAACATCCAGAAGGCCACACTGTTGAAAAGAAATGCATTCTTTTTATGAATGCAAAAACATCAGAACAGGAGTTGCTGAGCTAGCTACTACCGTGTTTCTCCTAAAATAAGACGGTCCTCAAAAATAAGCCATGTCAGGCTTTTCATTAATAGAATAAATATAAGACATCCCCCGAAAATAAGCCGGGGGGGAGCAGGTCTGGCAAGGAAAGGAAGGCTGCAGGTGAAGCCCGGGATCTGCGTGGGCGACTGGGGGCGAGCGCCCTGAGCGCTGCGGCGGTGGCGAAGAGGCGCCTGATCAGCCCGCTTCTCAGCTGATCGGGGAGCGCAGCGCAGTGCGAAGAGCGTGCTGAGAGGCAGCTGCGGCTGCAGGTGAAGCCCGGGATCTGCGTGGGTGACTGGGGACGAGCGCCCTGAGCGCTGCGGCAGTAGCGAAGAGGCGCCCGATCAGCCCGCTTCTCAGCTGATCGGGGAGCGCAGCGCAGCGCAGCGCGAAGAGTCTGCTGAGAGGCAGCTGCGGCTGCAGGTGAAGCCCGGGATCTGCGTGGGCGACTGGGGGCGAGCACCCTGAGCGCTGCGGCGGTGGCGAAGAGGCGCCCGATCAGCTGAGAAGCGGGCCGCAGCTGCCTCTCACCAGGCTCTTGCCGCGGCGGAATCGGGCATCCCAAGGAGCAAACTCCCGAGCTGGAAGGAGCAGCCGGGGGAGTTGGTCCACTTTCCCCGCTCCGTTTGTCTTTTGGTGGCGCGCGCGCACCCTTTTCCTCCCTCCTCGCCGTCTTCCGTCTTAGCCCTGCACCCGGTCCGCCTCTCGCCCATGCATACTCTCGCCTACTCATCCCTTGCACACACACACACCTGGCGGGAGCAGTCACCAGTCACCAGACTGGTCCCGGGCCGAAAGGGGGCCGGCTATAGGCAGGCAAGGGCAGATTTGCACACTGGCGTTTGAATGGAGGAATTGGTCCTCTGAGCCAAAACAAGTCCCAACAGCCCCTCCGCCGGCTCAGGAATGCGCGCCGTGTGGATGCCATTCCCTGGGGAGAGACAGGCGCTCGCCCGGGGGCGGGGAGGACGGCGGCAAAAGGGAGCGAGGGACCCCAAAGCCAAGAGGGTCCGGAGGGATCGGCCCACAAGATCCCTTGGGGAACACTGGGAGGGCACGTGTGCTTCCTCCTTGCTCGGCCGGTGGCGCGGTTGCCAGCTCCCGCTCGAAAAAATAAGACATCCCCCGTGGTGTGTTTTTTGGGAGGAAAAATAAATATAAGACGTGTCTTATTTTAGGAGAAACACGGTAGAACAAGCATCCCCAAACTGCAGCCCTCCAGATGTTTTGGCTTACAACTCCCATGATCCCTAGCTAACAGGACCAGTGGTCAGGGATGATGGGAATTGTAGTCCAAAACATCTGGAGGGCTGAAGTTTGGGGATGCCTGTACTAGAAGGAAACGATCAACCATTGCAGGCCCTGAGATTGGCAGACAAGACACTGTTGATGGTTCTACCTCTGCTGCCTGGCTGATACCAACCCATGACAGGGCCTTTTCAGTAGTGGCTCCCCATTTGTGGAATTCCCTCTCTGGTGAGGTGCATCTGTTTCCCTCATTATTAACTTTCAAGAAGTATGTAAAAGCTTTCACGTTCACCTAGGTGCTTGATAGCTGAAATATACTGCTCCTGTCAATCTGAACTCTTTTAGCTGTGATGATTTTAAAGATGTTCCTAATGTTTTGGGTACTCTTAACATTTGAAATTTTTTATTTTATTTGTAATTGCGTTGTTTTGTTGACTTCTTTGAAGCCCAGGGCTCCTTTGGGAAGAAAGGGCACAACAGAAATTTAATAGACATAAAGAATAATGTTCTCTTTTCCTTTTCCTCTTTTTCCTGGTAGTCCTCACCTTTTCCCTTCCCTCTTCCCTCAGTGCACAATGTCTCTGTTTGAACAGCTAGGCTGGTGTTTTGAGGGCAATAAAATTCAGAGAAAAGGCTATTGTTAAGCTTTCCAAGTACAACTCCAATAAAATCCATGAAAATGAGCACTTCTTTCATATGGTCTCTAGATGAGATAAATTACAACCCGTGTATTACAACCCATGTCACCCTGTTTATCAAAGAGAGCTGCTTAGTTTTCAAGGGAAGACAATAAATTGCCCAAATGTTTTCAAGCAATACGAGGGGACACTACATATTTTTAGTTATAAACTCATTTAGTTTTTGACTGAGGGTGATGGGATGTCAACATACAATTTAGCATTTAGCTAAAGAGTGCTGATTATTTAGACCTGTGTTCAGTAGAAATGCTTCTCTTTTGTTCTCTGAGAAGGAGAATGATCTACACCCCTGGAATTAACTGCAGATCACAACACAGCTTTCCTTTGGAATTTACACTTTTCCACACTCAGTGGTGCCGTTATTGGCTCGAAAAAGCGCTGATAAATATTGCTTAAAACAACACTTTTACAAGATAAAGCATGCTTGGAAATGCATATTTTGAAGGAAAAAAAGCAAGTTCAAAAATATGTATTTAAATGCTATTTTCATGCAGGGTTTTTTTTTAATTTCAGCTTAATGCAGAAATTAGATATCCACAGTACTCCAGAAATGTGTTTTTTTCTTCCCATGAGATTTGTGTGGTTATCACTGCATCAGGGCATTGTGGGAATTTAAAAGATCCTAGGTGTGTAGCACTCACTGAATGTGCTAAACCACTTGCTCCCATCAGGGCAACTGAAGGAATAGCTCAGTCAGTAGAGCATGAACCCTCTTAATCTCAGGGTCGTGGGTTCAAGCCCAACATTGGGCAAAAAGGTTTCTGCATTGCAGAGGGTTGTACTAGACAGCTTTTGTGGTCCCTTCCAACTCTATAATTCTATGAAAACTTCTATGACAGGAGTGGGCCCAACAGTTGGTCTCTCAAACTTTGAGCCAGGTCAGTGTACAGTCATATTGTACAATCATCATATGGGGAAGGTAGGGCCTATTGATGAAACCACTATGGAAAGGTTAACATTCTTGCGGGTAATTTTAGGATGAAAAATAATGATTCAGCATTGGTTATGATTGATTGGGCCAAAGATTTGGGCCATAATGTTATGATGTCAGATTGGGAAAAGCTGTGGAAGAAGGGTATGAAATTCATGGCGTGTACTGCGCTGAAAGAGAATTTAATGAAACCCACACAGGAAAAATGGACAGTGTTAAATCTTGTTTGATGCTTATCTCAGAAGCTGCGACGAAAGATAAAAGAGAGAGGAAAACATCTAGAAGGATTATTGAAAAGATTCGGACTATGATGGATAACAGCAAGATTTTGACAATAGGATTAGGATGGCAATGTTAACAGCTGCTTAAAATCCCAGGACTTTGGAGCATGGGGAGTCGAAAAAAAAATTGTTTTAAGGATTTGGCATAATATTTGGTTTAATTGATATGTATATGTATAATTGGATATAATTGAAATAATTGAATTGTTTTTTTTTAATTGGAAAACTTAATAAAAAGTATTTGACAAAAAAAAAGAAAGAGAATTTAATGAAAATGATGTATAGATGGTATTTGACCCCAGTAAAATTAGCGAAAATGTATCATAAAGGTGATAACAAATGCTGGAAATGTAAAGAGGAAGTAGGCTCATTCTATCATATGTGGTGGACATGCCCCAAGATAAAAGGCTTCTGGGAAATGATTTACAATGAAATGAAAAAGATATATAAAAATACATTTTTGAAAAAACCAGAGGCCTTTTTACTTGGAATAGTGGGGGAAGAAATCCCCCAAAAAGATGTTAACTTGTTTATGTACGCCACCACAGCTGTGAGGATTTTAATCGCGAAATATTGGAAAAAAGAGGAACTGCCCTCTCTACAGGAATGGCAAATGAAAATGCTGGACTTTATAGAACTGGCAGAATTGACAGGAAGACTCCGAGATCAAGCAGATGAGAGAATGGAGGAAGATTGGAGAAAATTCAAATTATATTTAGGGAATTATTTTTGAGAATTGAAAGTTTGAACATCTAGGGAAACACAGAAGTTAAGGCATTAGGGAGAAAAGATGAGATTATAAAGTAGGAAAATTGAGATACAAAGAAAAGGATGAGATTAAGATGATTTAAGAAAAATACAGGACGATGAAAATTAAAAGTAATGAAATAGAAACTGTTACAGATGAATTTAAAATGAAAATCAGATAGAGGGGAGTTGGGGAAGCAAAAGGGACAATGATCTAAAAAGATGACACAAGATGATGTATGTGTTTATTGTTTGTATTGTTGTTGGGTTTTTTTTTTGGTTTTTTGATGCTTTCGATGTTTTGTTGTGCTAATTTGTTATGTTTTCATGTTATAAAAAATTTCAATAAAAATATTTAAAAAGAAAAAAAGAAAAATAATGATTCAGGTAAGGGAATAGTAACAGAGAACTTTAACACTTATCCAGTTACTTTTAGTTCAGTGAGAGACAGCAGTTTAAATCTATGCCAACAACTTTCATCTAAGGAATATTCTATATACTAGAGGTGGGAAATCTGTGACCTAAGAGGTACATGTGTCCCTCTGCCTAATTTCATTTGGCTATTGGGAGCCCAGAAGGAAAGAAGAAGACCAGGAACAGTCAAAAATGGGGAAAGGAAGTAGAATTGGATGGAACAATGGAAGCAAGGAAGAGGAAAAGTTCAATGCAAGCGATCGGCTCAGATCTGAGTCATAAAATCATAGAATTGTAGAGTTGGGAAGGACCATAAAATTCATCTAGTCCAATCCCTTGCCATGCAAAAGACTTTTTGCCCAGGCTTGAACCCTGAAAATAAGTCTCATGTTTTAATCTAAATCGGATGCCTTTAATCTCTGAGTTTAGCTATCTGTGCCTATCTGACGAATTATTCCCTGAGAGAACATGGCCTTTGGCAAAGAAACGTTTCCTCACCTCAGCTATATACAGTCCAATTTACTAGAAGGAAGCCCCAGTGGGGCTTCAGTGGGGTTTAGTCCTAATTGTATGCACACACCCTATAAAAGGTTGTGTCTCTAAGCATTTGGTTTTTATTTCATTAGTAGCACCAAATCCCTCAAGTGTCCTTTCAATATTTGAGGGGTAGGGGAGGAACAACACAAAGAATCCCAGCAGTTAATAAACAAAACTCATAATGCAGATTACTCCATTTTATGGAAGTTTCCATCTTGATTCCAGATCTGGGTTTTGAGCATTTTAGCTAGTGGAAATCCAGTGCTGAACATGAGCTTTGTTCCAAGCATCTACACACCATGAGAAATTTCCAGCTGCAATTTATACTTGGCAATGCAAATTGTGCAGAAAGTGAATGTTCTCTTGGGACAGAGTTTAGTGTTCTTTGGATGCAAGCTTTTTGGCCTAAGTAGATATTCCTGATACTTGCCAGGCTTTGTTTGTATTCAAGTGAATAACAAGCCCTGCCCGGTTTTTATATGCTCAACAGTTTACAGCATCTCTCCGTTTCTAGTGAGAACAGATTTTGTCGGGAGATTGCTGAGAGACTTCCTTGTTGGTGTTTGGACTGGAACGTGTTGCAAAAACAATATTTATCCATATATCCAGGCAGTTCAAATTCTAACTCTTTTATCAGCCTAGGAAGTGCAGAGGTCCTGGTTCACTGTGAAAAGGGAAGGAATCAACGTTTCTGGACCTCCATGAAATAGCCCTCTTGAGAATGGGGAAATAGCTGTATTTAGATGATGCTCCTAATAAGTTGGCCCTCTTTGGTGCTTGATCTCAATTAATACTTGAAGGAAGGTTCTGAATATATCACACAGAGCAATTTGAGTATGCGCTGATCAACAGCCATAGCAATAGTTAAGCCTAAGAAAATAGAATTGAGCCCAACATAACCCCTTTGAAGCCAATGGTCACTGGTAGCTGTTTTTCTCTCTGACATCTGATGGGAGGGCGTTCTACAGGGTGGGCGCCACCACCGAGAAGGCCCTCTGCCTGGTTCCCTGCAACTTGGCGGTTCCCTCCCATCAGATGTCAAAGAGAAAAACAGCTCCCAGATTTTTAGAAGACATCTGAAGGCAGCCCTGTTTAGGGAGGCTTTTAATGTTTAATCGATTATTTTATTTCATTTTTCTGTTGGAAGCCGCCCAGAGTGGCTGGGGAAACCCAGCCAGATGGGCAGGGTATAAATAATAAATTGTTGTTGTTGTTGTTGTTGTTGTTGTTGTTGTTGTTGTTGTTACACGGACACAAGAATTACCACAGTGCAATAGAACTTTCCCTCTTCTCCCCCCACCATGACATCCTTAAATCTCTTCCATAGGGTTGGGGGCAAATCCAGAACTGTTGTGGGAGGCTGGGAGAAGAGGGGGAGAACATTCCATTCTGCAAGCAGAAATCCTGTGCTCATGGAACATTTCCCTTAGCACTATGTTGAATCTGATTCAATAGGATTAACAGTGCAATCCTATTCATGTCTTAGGGAAGTCCTGCTGAATTCAGTGGGAATTACTCCCATGGAAGCATGTACAGTGGTACCTCTACTTACGAATTTAATGCCTTCCGAAGGCACATTTGTAAGTCGAAAAAATTTGTAAGTCGAATCCCATAGGAATGCATTGGGAGAAAAAATTCGTAAGTAGAAGCAACCCTATCTAAAAATTCGTAAGTAGAAAAAATCCTATCTAAACCACATCCAAGATGGCGGGCGGAGCTCCATTCGTAAGTAGAAACATTCGTAAGTAGAGTTATTCGTAAGTAGAGGTACCACTGTATAGGTTTGCAGCCCAAACCATTTTAAATTTAGGCATCAAGGCTTAGCTGAGGCTGGATTCAGGGTGGTAGGTTTATGCAAGGTCTTACAGGTGGTGTCGTTGGTGAAGGGCACTTTGGGCAGCAATCTCCAAAGGGAATCTCCGGATTCTCGCAGTCCAATTCCATATCGTCGCAGATGATGTCATCGCACAGAACAGCTCCTGAGTCACACACACAGATTTGGCATGGTTCCGGTTTCCAGACATCCCTGTCAGCATACACTTGGCCAAGGTGGGTACATGCTCCTATGACTGGGGGGGGGGAATGTGGAGGAGAGAAATAATAAACATGAGGTGTTGGGTGCACATCAGTAAAACACAAATGAAAGAAATAGCAAACGGCTTTGGCAGATTATAGCTATTTGATCATTGATAGAGTTTAAAATGACAGTTGTAGTTCCATGATCTAGCATTTGAGATCAACCTGAGATCAAGAGAGGAAACACCACGGGATTCTGTGTTTTGTCTAGGGTATTTTCCCACACAGAGAGAATGGCGAACAAAGAATTCAACACTACACGCTAAGAGACAAATGCAAAAGGTTTGACAACAAGCAACTAGGAAGGGTGACTGATGGACACCTACAATTCTTTTTTTTAAAAAACCAGATTAAAAAACAAACAAACTAGATTCCGTTGTGCAAGCACGTACAAATTATGGGGGGGGGGGAGACTAACATTGCTGGACATAAAGTTCTACATAAAGTGCAATGTTTTCGATAATTTCTGCTTATAATAGCGTGAAATCGTAAGCTGGATGTCAGAACCAGGCAGCCTTGAGCAGTCTCTAGTGTTGCTCCAGGGCATTGTGGGAAATCAAAATGGCAGCTCATAACTGCTGCCCAGTTCAACTCATGACTGGGGTTCAGGGCCAATGATTTAGAAGGGGTCATACTCAAGGGCTACGTCAAACCAGAAGCTGGTTGTGACTGCAGACTATGTTCCTCTGTATGTATGTACCATTGTAGCGTGGTAGTAGTGGCATGACAAGCAATCTTTTGAAATAAAAGATTATCAGTGGAATTTGCTGACATTTTTTTCTAGTTTGTTCAATGTCAACAGCAACCTCTCTTGCTAATATCTCAAAGCAATAAGTGTCATTAATTGTTTTAGAGGGGGGAGGGAATACCGCTTCTCTAAATATGAGAATAATGCAATATAATAATAATAATAATAATAATAATAATAATAATAATAATAATAATAATAATAGTTTATTTATATCCCGCCCATCTGGCGGGTTTCCCCAGCCACTCTGGGTGGCTCCCAACAGAATATTAAAAACACTGATTTATGCATATTTTAAATCTTAGCTCAATTACATGAAAATACAATGCATAAATTGTTAATGCCAACACAAAAAGATACAGGTAGGTAGCCGTGTTGGTCTGACGCAGTCAAAATAAAAATAAAAAAACCCTTCCAGTAGCACCTTAGAGACCAACTAAGTTTGTCATAGGTATGAGCTTTCGTGTGCATGCACACTTCTTCAGATACACTGAAACAGAAGTCACCAGACCCTTATGTATAGTCAGAGGGTGGGGTGGTGGGGTGATAGGAATGGGTGATGGGCTGATAGGAGTGGTAAACCTGTTGATGACTGTTAACGACTGTTAATGACTGCAATTGGTCTTGCAGGAAAAAGCAAGGGCTGAGGTGCTAAAGAAAGCTTGATCATGTATAATGAGTTTGGTTATCATTTGCCCTGGTGGGAAATGATGTGCATCTTCGTGTTACATATTTCAGAAGATTTAACTTTACAAACAAAAACAGAAGATTGTAGTGAAGAAAGAATATAATGAATGATACATAGTTACGTACAATACTTCCCAGCAACATTTCACTCGTGAACATAAAGACAATATCATATATTTAATTTTGCTACTGGGACCAGTTTATAGACATTGGCCTATAAAGCTCTATACAGCCTAGGACCTAAGTGTCTGAACAACCACTTTCCTTACCACCAACCAACCTGTGCCTTAAGATGTGTGCCAGTTCTGCTCAAGGAGGAGGGATTTGTGTTGGCACAGAATCCATAGCAGTCCAGACTCCAATGTTGTTATTTACTCTCACAACATAGGAGTACAGTCCACAAATAATAACATACTGGAGATCCCGAGTCACAAGGTGATTAGACTGGCCTTGACCAGGACCAGGGCCTTCTCAGTACTAGCTCCGACCTGGTGGAACGCTCTCTCTCAGGAGACTAGGGTCCAGCGGGAGTTGTCTTCTTTTCGTAGGGCCTGCAAGACGGAGCTGTTCTGCTTGGCCTTTGGACTGACTCAGTATGACCCCGGTGTTCCCCTCCCCTAAGGCTTTATCCTACAGATATTTAAATGAGGTTGCACTTGTAGATTCCTAATTTTAAAATTGAATTTTAACATTGTATTTAATATGCATTTTAATTGAATTATTTCTTTTATGCTTGCTTTGATATTCTTGTTGTTAGCTGCCCTGAGCCCGGTCTTGACTGGGAAGGGCGGGGTATAAATAAAATTATTATTATTATTATTATTATTAAAAATAGTTCCCCTCCCTCACGCATCTTTGGCCTCTGCACCTCCATCAATCTTTCTCATGTTATGTCTGATCCAGTCATGTGCTCACTTCATTGGTACTTGGCCAGCTTTGGCCAGACATGACGCTCTACATTTGCCAGGTGGCTCGATCCATCGGCCAAGTTGTGCATGTACAAAAGGCCACTGCCACCCAACTTTTAAGGAACTTGCTCATATAGTATAAACTTGGGAATCAGAGGGATGAGGAAATAGTATAACTCTCTATTTGTTTCCATGCCCAAAATAGAGTCTAGAATCTCAGAACCGTTTTGTCAGTCACAGGATATTTGGGTAGCTATGGTGCTTCAGACGGGATTCCTAAGGATGCTAAAGATTTGCTTCCCTGTCACCTTAATTTACTGGCACGTGGTAAGGATTCTGTCATAATTATCTTTTAAGTGACAGTTTCAGGATATCGTTTTCCTCCAGGTAGCTGCTGCTGGGGAAATGTAGCAATGATTAGATGGTTAATCTGCTGAACAGATGTTCTTGTATCAAAAATACAGAAGTGAGATCTGCAACAAATGTTGCAGTTGGAGTGCTGCTGTTCATCTGTTGCCATTCCACTCCAGAATTCAATTTTTGCCCCTCAATAGCCAGCATTCTGTCGCCAGTCTCCATTGAACTGTTTTGGGGAGGAGCAAAAATAGAGGGGGAAATTTGAATATATATACGGAAATCTGGTCAAACATGAATTCGGGCTCATATGCATACATGGATGAAGGTTCCAACATTATCATTATTATTTTTTCTTATTTGTACTGTTATGACCCCAGCAATCATATGCAAATCTGGAAAAACCTTGGCTATAGCCCTTGAATCCAAGCATCCCCCAGCGAATTTTCCCATGCATAACAGCAGTCATAAAAGGCAGAAATGAAAGAAACAAGCCAAATGTGACTGTTCAGAAATAAAATGTATTGAGTCCTGAAACAAGAGGGGGGAAAGGAGTATCAAAGCTTGCTGAAGAATTATATTCATTAAGCAAAATCCTTTCTTTAAGCCTGATTAATATAAAAAGATTACTTGAAATCTATGTGCCGTGTTTTGTTTATAATCTTAGTAGCATTAAACAAAAGGTCGTATATCCTTCCCGTCACAACGCATCTTGTGGCCTTTCAAACTATCCACACCCTTTTAGGACGATTCCTGCGGCGAACAAGAGGCCTTCCTTCCTGTCAAAGTTCCCAGGACAGTTCAAGACTCAGTGTCACCCGGTAGACAGAACAATGGACAAATTGGAGCTGGTCAATCTCTGGAACAAGTCCCAGAATTTAATTTGGATTAAGTGGACAAGTGTGTGGGTTGTGTTCTGGCTTCCCTCCCACTAGCTGATGGCAGGTGGGGGAGGAAACTTTTGTCAACTCCTCTTTCCCCATTCAGTCTCCAGTACCACCTACCACACTGTTCTGGAAAGTTGGAGGGTGCCCCCCAGAACAATGTGGAAGGGGTACTGGGGTTGCAGCGGCAGGAGAGAATCAGCAAAAGTTGCCGCTCCCCTTGGTCAGTAGAATTCCTCCACTGTATCAAAAGCTTTCTATGGACTAAGGAAACCATTCCATCTATGGAATATGACACAAATGAAACCCAATAATTCCATTTCGTTACCTCCATTTCCTGGGCCAGTGGTGTCCAAACTTTTTTCAAAGAGGGCCAGATTTGATGAAGTGAAGGGCCGTGAGGGCCGACCAAAGTTGTTAACCATTATTTTTAGGACTGAAGATGTAGAGGGTTTTTTGGGATGTTACCCCAGGAAATAAACTGCCACAGGGTCTGGATTACACCCCCGAAATGGACTTTGGACATGCCTGTGGCCTAAACAAACGGGAATGAAATGATGATGGTGGTGAGAGAAGGACTGTTATGAGAATGCATATGAACTACTTTAAGTCCCAGGCACGCATAACTGGGAATAAATCCTATGGAACCCCAGCTTTTGCTCCCCCAAATGCTCCCAAGTTACTGCCAGATTAAAACTAATAAAAATGCCATTGCAATAAGGAGATTAAAACAAATGTAATTTAATCCTGTAGGCACTGATTGGGAGTAAGTGACCCTGAAGACAATGGGTCTTAGAAGTAAATGGAGATGTGGAGAATTGCATTGTAAATTATTAGAATAGTGAGAGGAGGGGCATAAAATGGCTTTACTGTCTCATTATGTCCCAAAGAGCTATTATCTTCAGCAAAAATAATGGGGAAACTATGGAACTACCTTGCCTGCAAGAAATTGCTAGAATAAGATGGCTATTTAGCAGAATGAAGGCATCAGATTTAGAAAAGTGGTCTGTTTCTGCCAACGAAAGCTATTAAAGAGAGCACGATTTTAAATAAAAAATGCTATTATTGAACAGGAAATTGTCTCTCCGACTCTTCGCTGAATAGTCTAATCCAGGAGCATTGTCATTCTCTTCATATACAGTAGGTGGCACAATTGACTTGACAGAAGGCAATGTTACCCAAACATCTGGTTATAATGACTTTCAGCCTTCTCTCTAACTCTCTGGATATTGCTAGATCAGTTAAGAACTAAACTGGAAGTGCCGCACTACAAATCTCTGCGGCTTTTGGCAGGATGAACATATTAAATACATTTTTCCAGGAGAACCTTCCATCTGGGTTGGTTTGCCAGTTCACAAAACCCCCTGCTAGGTTAAGATGTAGCTCTCTGTGTCAGCTCACGATGACATAATGCCCTGCACATTGGCTACGAAGACTTCCTTTTTTAAAAAAAAAATAAAAAAGTGAAAAACGCTCTCCAAAACTGCCAGCGCTGGCAAAGAATATGTAGACATAATGGGAAGTTGATACTACAGGTTGAAATGTCTGTTTCCAGACTTGGGGCTAAAAGGAAAAAGAAAAAAAAATTTCACTGATTGGACAGACTTTTGGCGCAGTCGTAGTAGTTGAGGCTATCAGGATTTCTGCATGGCTTCCAATTTACCCCGTAGCGAGGGGTACCAGCTGCATTTAGATTTAAGTGACAGCAAGCTTACAGGTAGCCATTGTTGTTGTTGTTGTTGTTGTTGTTGTTGTTGTTGTTGTTATTTATACCCCGCCCAACTGGTTGGGTTTCCCCCGCCACTCTGGGCGGCTTCTAACAAGTACCAAAATACATTAAAATATCATAGATTAAAAGCTTCCCTAAACAGGGCTGCCTTTAGGTGTTTTCTAAATGTCAGGTAGTTGTTTATCTCCTTGACCTCCGATGGAAAGGCGTTCCACAGGGCGGGCGCCACTACCGAGAAGGCCCTCTGCCTGGTTCCCTGTAGCTTTGCTTCTCGCAGTGAGGGAACCGCCAGAAGGCCCTCGGCGCTGGATCTTAGTGTCTGGGCTGAACGATGGGGATGGAGACGCTCCTTCAGGTATACTGGACCGAGACCGTTTAGGGCTTTAAAGGTCAGCACCAACACTTTGAATTGTGCTCAGAAATGTACTGGGAGCCAATGTAGGTCTCTTAGGACTGGTGTTATGTGGTTTCGGCGGCCGCTCCCAGTCACCAGTCTAGCTGCCGCATTCTGGATTAATTGCAGTTTCCGGGTCGCCTTCAAAGGTAGCCCCACATAGAGCGCATATTGTGATGCCCTCGATATGTTGCTGAACTCCAGCTTTCATCATCAGCACCACTCAGTGTGGCCAATGAGCAGGGTAACTGGAGACCAAAAGCTTCTGAAGAGCATCATGTTACTTCTGCTCTAAGAAATGACTACATGCATGCCATGACCAAGAGGGAAGAGAGATTCTGTCAGGAGGCAAGGCAACCTAAAGCCAGTGCAGTAATAAGCAAAGAAATTTCACAAATGTGGGATTGGGACCCTGCAAACTTTCCTGGTCGCACGATGACTTCCTTTTGCATTGTGGCCAGATTGCTAATCCGGAAAACATAGGATGGGGGCAGTGATTTTTAACCTTGGGGCCTCAGATGTTGTTGGAGTAGTAACTCCCACCGACCCTGATCATTGGCTAATCTGTCTGGGGATGATGGGAGTTGTAGTCCAACAACATCTGGGAACCCAAGATTGTGGAACCCTGGCTGGATCCCAGTTAGCCAATTGCTTATCCTTGTGAATTTCATGGAGCTCCCATGGTTATTATGATTCAGAATATAATGAGCAGATGGGAAAGGAGGGGAGGATAAATGTTGGTTGTGATCCAAGATACTGGCCATGATCCAAAACAGAGTTTGGCGTATTTAAATCTATTTATTCCAGTGCACTGTACACTGGGCTTTGGCCCTTAAGACTTTATAAAACACAAAGCTTGTTCTCAACAGACAACGCATCATTCATTAGAGTTGTATACAAGTTTACTTTTTGAGTAATTATTGAGATGGCTTGCCAGAAATTGTTTATATAAATTACAAGTTGTTAGACATCTGGAAAACATTTCACAGAAAGAGGGTTTGTTTTTTCCAGTATTGGAAAATTTATGTAGCAGATTAAAACTGCATTTTCCTAAACGTTCACATCTTAATATTGATTATCTCTATCAAGGTGTTTGCTTTCCTTGAGTTGAAGCAAAGAGAAATCAAAACAGAGGTAAACCATCTGCCCAACAAGAGACTTTTGAAACATTGCCAACATTTCCATGTATACCACTAAAGAAACAGAACGGGCTGATATCACAAGGAAGGGGCCAAAATGGTGATTGCTTTTTCAAAAGCCATGTTTCATTTCACCATTTAATGCAGAAAAAAACGTATCAGGCAGCACAACATTTAGCAAGTTTGAGAAGGAAACGGTATTGCTGTAGCATAGCAGTTAAGCAAGGCCAATGGGAATTGGGCCATTGTGTCATTAAGGCTGTAATTCTAAACATGCTTATCTGGGAATAAGCCTCATAAAAGGAGGTATCTATAGGACTGCACTATATAAAAAAAAATGGTTGCATTTCCCCCTTCCTCTAAGAACCTTTGGATGGCATACTTGGGTTTGGTCCATTTCTTCCTTCCAACTCGGTGAAGTAGATTAGGCTGAGAGATAATGCTCGTTTAAGGTCACCAAATGACTGAAATTTGATTCTGGGTCTCCTCAGTCTATTTTGCTAGCTTGGGCAAAGGATCAGATGGCACCCCTGCCCATTCCACATACATAAGCTGACTTCAGTACTGATGATGGGGTAGCAACCCCCATATTGCACCTGAGGCAGCAGGACAGTTGGCAGCCATAGTTCAAAACATCGGGAGAAGATCAGGCTGGAGAGGGCTGTGCGAGAATCTTTAGTATCGATCAAGGAGGAGGAACCTGATTGTTTCCCTGCCAGCTGATTCTCCATTCAAAATTGGGGGACGTGGGTGGAGCTTTCGTCTAAACCACTGAGCCTCTTGGGCTTGCCAATCAGAAGGTCAGTGGTTCGAATCCCTGCAACAGGGTGAGCTCCCGTTGCTCTGTCCCAGCTTCTGCCAACCTAGCAGTTTGGAAGCACACCAGTGCAAGTAGATAAATAGGTACCGCTGTGGCGGAAAGGTAAACGGTGTTCCCATGCGCTCTGGTTTCCATCATGGTGTCCCTTTGATCCAGAAGCGGTTTAGTCCTGCTGGCCACATGACCCAGAAAACTGTCTGAGGACGAACGCTGGCTCCCTTGGACTGAAAGCGAGATGAGCGCCACAACCCCATAGTCACCTTTGACTGGACTTAACCGTCCAGGAGTCCTTTACCTTTATTACCATTCAAAATTCCCCTTTGCTTTCAACCCTGCAGAAGAAATTATGTGGGTGCTGAGAAACCATCTGGAGTGGGTGGGGCAATTTTTGAAGAAAAGGGGTCCTCTAGGGAAATGAGTAAGGATCTCCTCCTCTTCCTACCCACCAGTCTTATGCTCTAGACTGCCATGTCCGGCAGCTGCTTCTAGTTTAACTAGTCAGGGTTGATGGAAAATTACACAGAACTTTTCATATGCAGTGTGCGTCAATATAATGGGTTTCACTGCACCTATGGGAGAATGGCCAAATGAATGGTGGTTTTTTTCTTTATTTCAGAGCAAATGATAAAACACCTGATATTGCATTAGTCAGAGAGATCACTGTTCCCTAGCTTGTAGTTAATGCGTGAGAACAAGTATATCAGTTTCTGTTCAAAAGAAAGCAGTGGGTACAGTGGCCAATGTCTCTCATTGAAATCCTAAGTACCGGTAGGCAGTTTTTCTGCTACCTCCAAAGCCCTGGCTTGTACATCCTGGCCAGGTGGCAGATGTGGTTTCTTGACTTATCTGGGAATAAGTTTCCAGATAAACCTTGACTTCCTTCTTCTCCCTTCCCCTGCACACATTTTCTCTTTCTTTATCTCCCCTTTACCTCTCCAGAATCATTGGCCTCCTTCCTGTCCTGTCCCACCTTAGACTGCCCCATGTCGGGGCCTATTTTGGGCTACCGCTGTTAAAGGAACCACCAACAGTAGCTCTACACCTGAGGAGCTATTTACAGGCATTGTGGCGGACATGCCCACTGCCGATGAAGCGGTCCTGCACTGGGGGTGTCAGGCTGCTGCCAGCCACTCCCATGGCCGGTTGTCTAGGAATGTACAAAGACAAGCAAATGTTTCTTACCGTCCACTTTTTATTCAGTATTTACAGAGAGAAGCTTTAGAACCCAGCCTCTTGGATAATGGTGTTGTCCCGAGTGAATCTCCACCCCCTGTCTCTCCCAATTCCTCATTCATCACTTCTACTGGTGCTGCTACATGCCCTCTGTCTTTTAGCTCTTTGCTCTCCTACTTTTAAGGCTTGCTAGGTTCTGCTTTTAAAGACACTGTGTCCATCAGCTGTCCCCCCCTTTCCCCGTGCTTCCTCCTCTCCCATTATTTTCCAACTTTCTAATTCTAAACTGTCTTACTCTCAGGGCCGTCTTAAGCGTATCTGGTGCCCTGGCGCCGTGGCTCAAAGATCCCTCCGGCGCCCCCCGCCCCGTTTCCCAGCATGGCTGGCGGGCGGGTGCAGCGCGGCTGCCGCGGGCACAGCCACGCGGCGCCCCCCTGGCGGCCCTGTGCCACCCAGCCTTGCCTTAGAGCTGGCCCTGCTTATTCTTCCTCGTCCCTGGAAGGGTCAAGCTGGGGAGGCGACCTCCAGTATTCCTCCTCTGCCCAGTCCCTGCCATCGGAAGAGGCACCTTCACTCCTTCTGAACTGCCACCAGCCAGTGGATCTGCAGGTTAGGATTGTTCTGTTATGCTGGGGTTGGAGTGCAAGTGATGGAGATCTCCCTAGAGGTCAGCAAGGATGTTTCTTGGGCTAATTGTTGTCAGGTGGGTTTGTTTTCCTAACCTATTGGGCACAGCTTAGCTTGCTTACTTGGGTCACCTATAGACATTTGAGGCTGTTTGTGTCTTCCTCTTTGTTTAGGGTGAAGGGAGGAGATCTTGAAACGCTCGCACTCACAGACACCATGTGTAACCTGAAAAGGATTTGTGCTGCCACTGCCATCAATAGGCAGGTTATGTATATAATACATACATGCATATTCCAAAATGCACATGTGGGTCATGTGTGTGAGTCAATGAATGGAGAAGGGTGACGTTTGCATGACTTGTGTGAAGAGGCAAATGCAGATTTGCATGTGTGTGAAGGGGAGGCAGGCATAGAAATGGGATTTACAAACACCTGCACCTTGAAAGACATTTGATGGGGAGCATTGGAACAACATCCCTTTTCATTTACCCATCACAAATGAAGGCGATCAAAATCTATTTTCCCTTGGAGTGGGGGCGCCCAAGAATCCAGTGCCTGTTATTATGGCAATGTTTACAAGAAAAGTTAAGATGTTCATTCCATACCGAGAATCATAATACAAGCAAAGCATAGTCTGAAAATGAACTCATTGGATCGCTGAGCCAAACTGCAGAGTGTTTTCAGTTTGGGGCAATTAGATAAGTGCTGAGTGCGGGTGAGTGGAAAAAATGTGCTCATAAGACTTATAATTAGATGTGAATATAACGCAAGGGCATGCATGAAAGGAGTCTTTTTGTCCTTCTGTGGATTATTCTAGTCTTTATACTCATGTGGGGTGTTTTCCCCTTGCAAAGACATAGGCAGAAGAATATTTTAACAAACTAGAATGTGGAGAGAATTCTACAGGCTTTTCAGCCTGATCAAGCAATAGTTTTTTGCGGGGGCAGGTGAGATCTTAGATATGACCTCACTAGAATCCCTAGAATCACTACTTTTCTTCCCCATTATAAAAGCTCCCTCATTCACCCAAGTGGAGAACAAAAAGAAGCATGCCCAAGGCAGCGTCATATCCATCAACTGCCCTGGAGAAAAAACAGGGGGAAAACACACACAGTGGCCTCTCATGTGATCTCAGGCTGTACTTTTGGGGGGCATGGTGCCCCAAAATACACGTTGGAGCACTGTGCCTGGGGAAAACCCTGTTGACTCACAATCTTGCATGGGTCATGTGACTCACACGGGAGTGCAGACCTGGAAGACGATGTCATAGATTTGGGCTGCGTTGTGTTGGAAGCTATGGGGTGTGTGCTCAGCTTTCCCCCCACAGCTGAAGTGACCAGGTGAGCTAACTTGCATTAGAGCTGCAAATACAATGTAGGGTTCCCCTGGGGCTCTGTGTGGGGAAATGCCCTTTGCAGAACCAGTAGCACCCAAGCTGTTCCCATTGAACCAACGTTAACTGGGAGAATGTAATATAAGCCTTTAAGTTCCTTCCCAGAGCAGCCTTGGCCAAGCTGGTGCCCTCCAGATATTTTGAACTGCACCATCCATCAGCCTTGGTCAACATGGCTGCACTGGTTGGGGATGATGGGTGTTGTAGCCCAAAGCATCCAGAGGGCACCAGGTTGGAAGCTGCTGCTGCAGAGTGCTGAAATTACAGAACTATAGTTGGTCATGGTGTTGCTGCCTGTTTTTTTCCTCTGGTCTCTATAGCATCTGAGCAAACAGGTCTCAAAGGCTTTGCATAGCACTTAAAAACACCACCACCTGGCTGGCCAGAATAGGGAGCTGAAAGAAACAGATCATAATTGAACTCTCTTTAAAACAACCACTTGCTTGCAGCTGAAAAACACCGCATCTACAGTAGAGCTGGGATTCCTACTCTGATGTAAGAAATATTTTTGTTTACAGCAAACAATTCCATCGGTCAGCCTGCTGGAGCAACTGCAGAGATTTCCCAATAATATAATAATGGTCATTGTAGTGATTTCTAACTCATTTTGCCCTAGAGATAATGATGGAATCTGTTTATGTCATGCATAATTTTCTTTTCCATACCCCTTCCTCCTCTTTCAATAAATGGTGCATCAATGGGAAAAAAATCCATTTTATAACCTGTGTTTATGATGCGGCAGGAATGCCTCACAGCCATCAGTTGCTATGATTAAGTCATCTTTATGTAAGAAAAACAAACCCTATACAGTGGTACCTCTACTTACGAATAACTCTACTTACGAATGTTTCTACTTACGAATGGAGCTCCGCCCGCCATCTTGGATGCGGTTTAGATAGGATTTTTTCTACTTACGAATTTTTAGATAGGGTTGCTTCTACTTACGAATTTTTCCTCCCAATGCATTCCTATGGGATTCGACTTACAATTTTTTTTTGACTTATAAATGTGTGTTTGGAACGCATTAAATTTGTAAGTAGTGGTACCACTGTATACATAATTATTGATGTTTATGGCCCTTGCAGTCCTGTGTCTCTTAATTGTTCCATTGCACCAGAACACTATGTGTATGAATATCTATATGGAGTGGGATGGGATGGAAAAAAATCGGATCCTCAAGCAAACATGTCCCAAATCCCAACACCTACACAATGCCTGAAGTTTTGGACTCGTGCCCCAAAACATTTTCTCACTACTCCCTGCACCACTCCTCTGGGGCTTATATGCCAAGAAGAGTAAAAAAGGACAATGTTCCCTTTTTGTACAGATGCACACAATCATGTGTATCATTTGAGGGAACAGTCGGCACTTAAATTCATCCAGATGTTTTATAGAATTCTCCCTCCCTCGCTCCCCCGATGGATTATTGCTTTAGTTTATAATAAATAGCATAATTAGTGAAGTAAAAAATCACAAATGGTGGCAAGATAATGATTATTACCAGATTATGCATTTAATCTACTGTATACTGAATTTTAAATTGTGTATTTGGCAGCTTAAATAGCCTGATTGAGGAGCAGATGCAACACCAAGCAAGAACTTATACTAGTTTTGCTAGGGCGGGGCAGGGAGTTTAGGGTGGCAGCCAAAAGTCTTCTTCAACCCACCTTTGAGACTGTTGGTTCATTCTGGCCCCATTACACTGTTCTTATGCCCTTCTTTGGCCTCTGGATTAGCACATACCAATCTCCCTCTAGTTCCTGACTCCTATCTTAGGATACTTCTCTGCCATCACAACATCATGAAACACATTCTTATGCCTATTCTGAAGATATAAATACGCAAATGTTTGGGACCACTTCCGTTCTTTAGTGGCAAAGAAATTTCCAAAACTTCAACAAAGGTTCCTATTGGAGGATATGGGGAAAAGTGAAAGTAATGTATAATTTAATCAGATCTATCATTTGTCGCTTTAGTTGGTTCACTTGATCATCAGTTGCTTGATTTTGGATCAACACATACTAGTTGGGTTGCTTTCTTTCACTGGCTGTGTTAGTAGATCCATCAACTAAAACTAGCTTTTTTAAATTAATGGATATGAACAATTTTGATGGGTGGGATTGCAAATTGAAGACATGCTGTTTTTCTTTCTTTCTCAAGCTCATGGTGCACCACTGCAATGAGAAATGAAAAGAAAACGTGCAAAATGACATTTCCTTGGGCAAGAAATGTTAGATTGGATTAAATTGTACGTTATTTTCTCTTTGCCCAATATCCTCAGACCTTGGTTTATGCCTTTGAAACATGCCAATTTTTTTGAAACAGAATTGACTGGTTCATAATAACAAGAAGTGACAACTACAAATACAATGCCCAAATACCAAGAGAATCACTGCATCCTGCTATGTTTCTATGACATCAGAATATGGACTTAATCCAGGCATCCCCAACCTGTGGCCCTCCAGATGTTTTGGCCTACAACCCCTATAATAGGACCAGTGGTCAGGGATGATGGGAATTGTAGTCCAAAATATCTGGAGGGCCGAAGGTTGGGGGATGCCTGACTTAATCCATGAGTTTGTGCAACCACCAATGGTGTTTCTTCACCAATGCCCATAGCTAGCTGGATGGCGATTCATGGCCACCAGAATTCACCCCATGTTGCCTGTATTGACGCCCAAATAAGAAGTTTCTAAAACTTTATTTTGCTAGGACTTTGGGACATAAGCAACGCTTTTACCGCTGCCTGTTTTACCATGTTGTCATCTTGACTCTATAGTATGCATTGTTGTTATGTCACACGAGGCTTTTCTTCCTACGTGCATTGGCTCTGATCCCCAAGCTGCAAAAGTTGACATGACTGCCCATACAAGAAAAGCTTGCGTTGTACAGCGTGCAGGTTGAAATTCAGATACATGTGTTCAACAAGGCTCCTTTGCCATGCGCCTCGGCACTTGATTTATGATTTAGACCGAACATGAGTGACATCAATTTTCTACTAGACTGCTCACAAAATTATGTTCTCCCTCTCCCTCTCTCATCTCCTGAATCCCCCAGTTCCAGGCCGGTGAAAGTAAATTAAGCAATTAGGACAGGGGTGGATTTCATGCTGCTGGTGACACTATAAGGAATGAATTGTTTCTTTTGTTTGAAAGGAAGATGAGCATCAGGAGGAGCTTCTACTCATTGACCCCTATGAAGAGGCCCTTAGACTTTTCTCAGTCTAGATTGGAGTACCTTCTCCTCTTCTGTTCCATTGTGATTTGCGTTCTGGCTGAAGACCAGAAACAGGGTGAGGATAGACAGAAGATACCTGGCGATTTAGTGAGGTAAGCAAGGAACAGACCAATGACAGGCTTGCTAAGCAGGCTGTGGGAAAGGTTGTGTGTGTGTGAGTGAGTGAGATCAGACTTAACAAGCTACATGGCCTTGTAATGAGATGTCCAGCATAATGTAAGCAGCATCAATGTGATGAGGACCCATGCTGCAGAGGCATTTATGTGACTAAGACAACACCACATGGGTGGAGTTGATCATGTGGCACATCAGAAGATTCAGTGACTCTTATGGGACCACTTGCTTTCAAAAAGCAGTAGCTGCCCAATATGAGGAAATTCAACAACTACAAAAAATGAATCAGCCAACAATTCATTTCTCAGAGTGAGAAACAGCTGAGTCTACCATTCTCCCCAGCACTGCTTCAGCACCTCATGTAAAATTCATGTACTAATGGGATGTTGCAAATGCATCAGCCCTGTTCAGGAATGGTGCCTCCAGGGAGTGCTATGTTTCCTGACTCCACCCCAACCTTTGCACATTGAGTAGGAGGGGCAGAAGAGGAATGTGCTTCTCAGCTGAACACACTGAGAATCCTCCACGCAATGAGGAGCATCAATCATACAGTGTGAAGGATTGTGCACGTGGTTCAGCAGGACACAAGATTAACCCTCAAGATCTTCCTGGTCAACTACAAAAGTCTGAGCCTCTAGCCAGTAGGAATGGGGACCTTCAGGCTAGATTGTGTAGTTCTGCTCCCACCACCATATATTTCCAGTGAACTTCTAAACAAGGCAAGTGGGTTAGATGCTATTCATGTTGTATTCCAGGAATCTACTGAATAAAAAACACGGCCTGGTTTTTTTAAAAATTGGCATCTGAAATTGGCTCTAATCCAGAGAGATGTGTTGCATTTAACAAATGCATTGCAACAAATTCAACCACCCCTGATTACGGTGGGACTGAAGAGTGATTGACTTCCTTTAAAACCAATGGCTTTAGAGAAAGGCACTGAAGAATGCAAGTACCTCTTTCAGTTCTCACAGCTCTTTTCGATTGGGAACCGCCCAGAGTGGCTGGGGAGACTCAGCCAGATGGGCGGGGTATAAATAAAATATTATTATTATTATTATTATTATTATTATTATTATTATTATTATTTTCTTTATCTCCCCTTTTCAGGAAGTTATTGTTGGTATCATAAATATGTATGTGGAAAGGATTGCTGTGTTGAAGCAGGCTCTACTCTGACCTACGTACAACCTTTTCTGTGTTTAAACCATGCCCAAAAGTCAGGGGGTGATGGAAGGTACAGCTCAGCAACATTTGGAGGAGAATCGGTTAACTATTCCACATTTTGGGGTAGTCTAGGGACCGCTCCATGTGTTCAGAAGCTTGCTGGTTTGTGAGTTCCCCCACTTTAAATGTTGCAACAATCATGTAGGTCAGGTGCTGAGCATGCTGTCAATGAAGCCATTTCCCTCCACATGCTTGTGAGATGCACAAAAGGGCAGTCTCCAATATAGGGAGACTTGAGAATCCGAAACAGCAATCATTTTCTTTGACTGGGACGTTCCTGGAATAAATGGTTTGTACACTGCAACCAAAGACACCATTCTTAAATTAATTTACCCGTAATTAAGACCTGATGGAATCAAGTAAATATTCTCACGCGTGTATGAATTTAAGAATTACAACATGACAATTGTGTTTGGCTTCTTGCATCAAGATGATTATAACATGTGCTTCCAATCGCTGAACATCATTGTTAATTTGCCCGAAAAATGTCTCAGAGTAATTGGTCTGTTCCCACAGTGAAGCCTAGTTAAAGCAGTCACAATTTGGGTTAAGGAAACTCTCTAGGGTGGGGTCGCAGGGAGAAGCATGCAAACTTCACCCCCTTACAGTTTTCAGAGTTGCAGGATGGCATTTTGAAGCAAGGAGCCTCCTGCACTTGTGAAGGGTACCTGCATGTTTTAGTATCATGGAAAAATGTGGATGCTAAAATGTGGTAGGCGGGGGAACTACATGAGTCAAGTAGGACCCTGACTTCGGGTCATCTGCCAACGAATGAGGACACGGAAAATGTGATTGGGGTGGTGGTGGTGGACCCTGAATGCTCGTACCCATGGCTCACCTCAGATATTTCTTTAACACAGGTAACAAATGCCTGAAGATGGCTAGAATGCTGATTTATTTCCAAATTTGTACAATCTTGCCATTCTGGAGCATGGTCGTTATATCTTTTGGAAAGGTTGCCATCAGTCTCTACATTAGATTAGATTAGATCTCTACATTAGATTAGAGTAAAGCCACTTCCGCGCCTGCTATGGAGGTGGGGTTGTGGGCTTCCCGACTGAACCATTGTGCAGGCGCTGCTAGCTCAGCCCCTGCGCGATGGAAGATTCCCACCTGCATCACACCCGGACCGACCAATCAGGTTGGTCGGGGGCGGGGCTTCGAGTTTAAAGCCCCCTGCAGGCGGGAACTCTGCCTCTTTTACCCCCTGTTCGCCAGAGCGAACGATTAGTCACCCTCGTGTGACAGAGATAAGCAACAAAGAAGTTGCCAGTAAGCTATCACATAGAAGCAGCCTTGTAGGCAATGAGAAAAACTACAGCACAGCCAGAGAAAAAAACGGAGGCACTTTTGATTTAAATGAGGCTTTACTGTACCCTGCCCTGAAATCATTTACAAATGTGATTCATAAATGTCTTCAGCCAGTCAATGAATTGCTGTTTGGTATAGCAATCCATTAGCCAAAAGGAATGAAGAAATGCAGGCAGAGATCTTGATATGCCCCCAGAGTTGAAACACACAAGTAAAAATGGGAGTGCTTAATCAATATTTTCCCAAAGGTACGGTATGAACTCTTTATTTATTTTTGCATTCTACAAAGGGCCTTAAATGTAACCACACCATTCCTTGAAGGGCGCCTAGTAAAATGTATTTCTTATGGACTACTTAAGAGTGATTGGGAATAATTAAAAAGGCAACACGTATTTTGGAATTCCCTATGGCAAGGTCTTCAAAAGAATGTGCATTAGCTCAAAATGTCCTTCCACCAGTGTCCCCAAACTCTGTGTGTTCCATGCAAAGTTCTGAAGATGAAAGCCTGCGTTCAGTAGAATGTCCCCCAAACCAGGAACTATGTAGAGCAGAGGTTTTCAACCTTTTTGAGTCCACGGTTCCCTTGATCAAATACATTCTTTCTGCAGGATCCATGTGGGGCTCAGGAGCCCAGTTATGTCACCCCTTGCCTGCAGAGCTGCCAGCCCCTCACCCTTTCTCGAACACCCTGCCTTGTGTAGGGTTCCCTCACCCTCCCCTCTCCTTGGGAGTCCTCCAGGCAGTTGCTCCTGGTCTCTGAGCTCCCCCACACCTGCCCCAAAGAGAGGTGCCTCCCAGAGGCACCATTCTCCTATGGAGCTTATAGCCAGGTCTGCTGCAATAAACAGCTGTGCAAGCCTTTGGGAGGCAGTGATGCAAGAGGGCATCAGAGAAGCAAGGGAAGGAAAGAGGGACAGAGGCCAGTGTTGCTCGTGGCACCCCTGACCATCAGTCAAGACACCCCAAGGTGCCACGGCACACTGGCTGAAAACCACTGCTCTAGCGGGCTGCCCCAAGGCATTCTGCTGCTCTTGGCAGTAATATGTACCACAAAGTACAAGATTTCTCCCCTGCCATGCCCTGGCATTGCATGTACAGAGGTCAACTGGACCTGGAATCTTGCTTGAACCCTGGCAACACAGGAAAGCATCCTGCCCTACATCCTGCCCCACATGTGGGGACAGCAGACACAGAGAGGAATGGCTAGGGAAGAAATAGCTAGGGCAGCCACCCCCAAACTTCAGCCCTCCAGATGTTTTGGACTACTATTCCCATCTTCCCCGACCACTGGTCCTGTTAGCTAGGGATCATGGGAGTTGTAGGCCAAAACATCTGGAGGGCCGCAGTTTGGGGATACCTGAGCTAGGGGATTAGGACTGCCACTCCCTTCCCAGCATTTGCCACCTGCGGCAATTCGCCTCATTCTGCCTCATTCAACTAGATTTCCCGATCAAAGGGAGGATTCTGTCTATGTTCAGGTGCAGGCAGTTAGAATCTCCTTGCGGAACCTTCACACTCACTGTGTGAAGGTTGGGGGACAGCATCTGGCTGGTGACAACTGGAAACAGGATGTTCTGGATTAGATGACTTTCGTCTGGTCCATCAGACAGGCTCTGGTTTTTATGTTCTTAACCTGTGATGCATATTTCTCCTTTTGAGGACCTGGAAACCCAAATATACTCAAGTGAAAATATGAGCTGCTTCAAGTTTGAGTTTGCCAAATGGGTTTCCCGTTCAGCATGAGAAAGCATGGGGGGGGGGAAATCTCCAAAGTAGGGAAATGATCTTCTCCTGCCAAGACGAAGAGCTACATCTTCTATGTAGCCAACTTTTAAAGGACTTCTATGGAGATACCTTACTTTCCTCCAGAGATGTTAAGATTTTATATATTGCAGTACGTTTATATTTCCAGATAGGAAAGAAATGCATTCCTGGTTTGTCTCAAACTGCAGCAATATTTCATCCATGGCAGAAGACTAATTCTGAGCTAATTTATAAGTGGCTTGGACGATTCCAAGGATTATTAGTCAGTGAAGAATTTAGCTCAGGTAATTCATTTTGATGTATACTAAAGCAATCCAGCTCACTATCTAAAATAAATGACTACAAAATAAAATGAAATTACATGGAAGTTTTTTTGTTATAGGGCACATCAACTAAACGATTACTCTTCATATATGTTACGTTATGCACTTTCTGCTGAAATATCTTTATGCATCTGCCCTGGTCTTCTAAGCTAAACATGCATGTTATTGGGAGGTAGTTTTTCTTTATCCCAGACTGATACTTTAAAAATAAATAATGTATCGAACTGCTATAGTGGTACCTTAATATTTTTAAGATTGAGATAGTCTTAAACTATGTTGCAACCTGAACCTTTATTCTGGGTTTTTTTCCCCTTTCTCTTTTGAAGAACAACCAAAAGAAGGCCATTTGAAAGGCTTCTGAATCAAAACTTCTTCTACATTGATGCAGCTATGTCAGGGATGGGGAACATGTTGCTCTGGGCCAGCCTTTGCCCACCAGGGTGCCCAAGTTGGCTCATGAGGTCATTTCACCCAAATCATGGCCACCTGTCTTGTTGTTTAGCCGTTTAGTCATGTCCAACTCTCCGTGACCCCATGGACCACAGCACGCCAGGCACTCCTGTCTTCCACTTCCTCCCGCAGTTTGGTCAGACTCATGTTCGTAGCTTCGAGAACATTATCCAACCATCTCGTCCTCTGTCGTCCCCTTCTCCTTGTGCCCTCAATCTTTCCCAACATCAGGGTCTTTTCCAGGGAGTCTTCTCTTCTCATAAGGTGGCCAAAGTATTGGAGCCTCAGCTTCACGATCTGTCCTTCCAGTGAGCACTCAGGGCTGATTTCCTTCAGAATGGATAGGTTTGATCTTCTTTCAGTCCATGGGACTCTCAAGAGTCTCCTCCAGTGCCATAATTCAGAAGCATCAATTCTTCGGCGATCAGCCTTCTTTATGGTCCAGCTCTCACTTCCATACATCACTACTGGGAAAACCATAGCTTTAACTATACGGACCTTTGTCGGCAAGGTGATGTCTCTGTTTTTTAAGATGCTGTCTAGGTTTGTCATTGCTTTTCTCCCAAGAAGCAGGCGTCTTTTAATTTCGTGACTGCTGTCACCATCTGCAGTGATCATGGAACCCAAGAAGGTAAAATTTCTCACTGCCTCCATTTCTTCCCCTTCTATTTGCCAGGAGGTGATGGGACCATGATCTTAGTTTTTTTTGATGCTGAGCTTCAGACCATATTTTGCGCTCTCCTCTTCCGGCAATCTTAATTCTGGTTTGGGATTCATCCAGTCCAGCCTTGGGCCACCTGTCTATCGGCTGACAAAAAATGGATGACAGATTCTGACGGGTGGAGTTCAGTTCTGCTGGATTTAGCAGTGGTGAGCATGCCATCTCATCTCCCTAAGCCATATTTGACAGGTGGTGAGATTGCTCATCTATCAGACACTTAAGTACCCCAAAATTCTTCATCAGACTAGATCAGGCTTTCCCAAACTTTGGTCTCCAGCTGTTTTTGGACTACAAGTCCCACCATCCCTAACTAGCAGGACCAGGAGTCAGGGATAATGGGAACTGTAGTCCAAAAACAGCTGGAGACCCAAGTTTGGTAAACACTGTACCAGATGGTTGAAAAATGCAAAGGGGGAGGGAGGGGAAGAAAGAAAAAAGTCATCCATGTCTTCCTCTGGTAAAATGGAGCCTGGGAGGATGTAATGGGTGTTCAAATGAGGCCCTTTCAGGTGCTCTGAGGCCTGCTGGAAGGAGAAAACAAATAATGACTGGTCGTTCCCCCCCCCCTCCATCTGCAACTACAACCAACTGCTACGCAGCTCAGCTTCCATCCTTAGGCACAACACATCAGTTCCTAGATGGGAAACAGGAATTATGAAAAACTAGGCATTCTTTATATAAACAGGGGTGCAAATTAATTTGGGATTGCTTACTTTCTCTTGATACCTGATCTCCACTTGCCACGAGAACCTGTGTGTTTCACCCAGGAATGGAGATTGAACTGATCAGCAGCTCAGAAACTCTCTTGTTCTGTGGCACAGCTGTGTAGTTCAGTGGTACAAAGATTTATCTGCACAAAGGACTGCATGCATTGGAATTCCCTCATCTGTAATAGGCACCTAGTTTGGAGTGGAGACTGTATTGATGACAGAACTGAAATGCAAATGAGGCTGCCTACAACTTATTCTGTGAACTGTGAACCCATGAGAAATAGGAACAGAAGTTCATAGGAAATGAGCATTCTCACAACAAAGACCCATCCCCCATCTGCACTCCATTTAAAAAACAGTGAGAACCACTTTGAACAGTCATGGCTTCCCCCAATGAATCCTGGGGGGATTAGGGGTACTGGTAGTTGTTAGGAGGCCTCTATTCTCCCCACAGAGCTATAATTCCCAGACTAGTTTAATCCCTCTTCCCAGGAACTCTGGGAATTGTAGCTCTCTAAAACTGTCTGCGGACAAATGTTGGCCCCCTTGGCCAGTAAAGCAAGATGAGCGTCGCAACACCAGATACATTTCTATACTAGTCTTTCCTCTTGCATGGTATCGCTTGGTAGTTCTGGTGTTTGTTCAACCTATGGTATTTTTAAGTAATCATTCCTTTTGGGCATGATCACTAGGAAAATCATCATCTTCATCTTGTTCTATTGATTCCCATTATTGGCAGCACAGTTCTAAAGACTTGGTAAGAAAACAGGTTACATGGGTAGGGGTTGCCATACATCAGGAGTTCCCCGGACATATACGGAATACTGCAGTCGGCAGCAGTGTCCAGGCAGAAATCGGACAAATATCCGGGAAAATCCAGACATATGGCAGCCCATGTCGGCAGTGTTGTTTTTACCATATTTCCATAAAAATAGCTCAACACTGTTTGAAATTTGGCAACCCTCAGTTGCATTGTAATGGGAGATGGGAGGAAGATAATTTGCACTCAGCCTTCTGATTCAGAATCGAATCAAATGTTCAAGGGTGGTGAGGTGGTGGTCCAGCCCTCCAAGAACCATGCTGCCTGAAAGGATGTGCTTGAGGCCGTGTATTTGAATTTCCATCAAAACCTCTCTGCATCCAGAATGCTAGATTAGTTTGGTGACTTGCAGCTTGTGCAAGCCTGTGCAACCCTCCGGGCACAAACCATTTTGTACAAAGGCTGCTATCAAAATAAACATTAAGTTGTAGTACCTGAAGAATATGTTATCAAAGGGGTGTAGAAATTCAGCTGAATGATAAGAGGTAAGTTTTGGAACATGATACCTTGCCCAACCACCTCCCCCAAGCTGGCATGCATTCATGTACTGGTATATATTTTATGCAACTAAGGAGAGAAGAAGTAGGCCATTCTAAAGCACACACCATATTCGTTCTTCTTCACTTACATTTTTTTTTAAAGTACTTAAAAATGCAGTGCTCATTCAACATGAAATCTTGGAGAATGGAAGTGGTTTGTTAGCTAATAGGAAAGGAATCTATTTTTCTGTGTTTCATGAACACGGCCAAAAAACTCAGTGGTTGAAGCACTCCCAAACTAAATCTACAAAATGACTGTTATTTGAAGGGTTATATCATGTTTTCCATTGTCATCTTGACACGAAACAGTTTCCAAACTTTGGAAATCGGACCCAGCTGACTGGTATTAGGAGTATAAAATTAAAAAGAGCACATGTAACTTTTCATGCAACAGGGAGAATTGTGACTGGCAAACAATTGCCCCTATTGCATGTCTGTGTTATCTAGGGGCACATATCTACAATGATTATTGTAGAGCAACTATTCTTAAGGGAAAAAATGGATATGTTACTTTCAGCAGTAGATCTGAACCAGGAGATAGGGAAGTAGATTTCATGATGCCATGACCTCAATCACGGAAAAGTGTAGCATATGCAAAGTCACCAAAAAGTTTGGGGAAATTTAGTGAAAAAGAAAAAAGTAAAAAAAGAAAAGTTGATCCAGTTCAATGTTGAAATGTTGTGAGTGATACTTGTGCCAAAAGCTAGACTGCAATAGAAAAGACTGTTCACCTGGAACAAGAGTCTGTTTTGAATCAAGGCCACCACTCTGCACTGAACCTTTGGCTGTTTGATCACAATTTGAATATAAAGCTGGAGCCCAAGGATGAAACATCACATGAGTGATGCAACAATTGATGACACTTACTTTGCCATATTGTAATATAGGCAAATGTAGTTAGAATCACTGTGAAATGAAACAATATGGTGGGGAGAGAGGTGTATGTGTGTGCCGAAACTTCATTTTGCAAGAGGAGACTGAGAGGAGATATGATAGCCATCTTCAGATATCTTAAAGGCTGTCATAGAAGATGGAGCAAGCTTGTTTTCTCCTGCTCTGGAGGCTAGGGCCTGAATCAATGGATGCAAGTTGCAAGAAATGAGGTTCCAATTAAACTTCAGGAAGAACGTTCAGACAGTAAGAGCTGTTTGACAGTGAAACAGATTCCCACAAGATGAGGTACACTCTGGCTCCCTGGAAGTTTTTAAGTAGAGGTTGGACGATGGTCTGTCATGAGATTCCTGCATTGCAGGGATTGGGCTAGACCAGGGATGTAAAACTCCCAAGAGACTGTGATCTACTCCCACTATAAAAATATTGGCAGTGATCTACCCATTGGATTGACCAAACTTGTTGAGCTTTTTTGGGGGGGAGGAATAATCCAAGTTGTTAAGCTTTTGGGGGGAAGGAAGACCCAAAGCTGTTTTACATTCTTCCTGCTGGATTTTTGTTTTTTGTTTATTATGGTTCTTTAATTTCAATGCCACTTAATATATTAAAAATATCTCTAAGTGGTGTGCAATAAAGAAGCAACAGCAGGTAACTGTGTATTACAAAAATACACAGTTACATATAAAAAATGTTACATTAATACAAAGTTACAGCATTTATATATCAACCAATATGAATTCATTTTCCTTCTGGTACACCCCCCTCTTAGCCTCTGGGTTCTCACTCAGGGTCCAAACCTGTTCTACAGCTGATACTTTTGTGCTCCTAAGCCAGGCATGGCCAAACTTGGCCCATCAGATGTTTTGGGACTACAACTCCCATCATCCCTTGGTAACAGGACCAGTGGTCAGGGATGATGGGAATTGTAGTCCCAAAGCAGCAGGAGGGCCAAGTTTGGCCATGCCTGTGACCTAAGCTTAAGATGGAGCTAGATTTTACCCTACTGCTCCGTGTCTCTTTCTTCCACTGCAACATCTAGTTGTTAAAACTAGACATCACTAGGAAGAGAGTAAGACTGGCACTCCATGTGGTGGTCATTCATTTCAGACCAAACAATAAACTAAACATAACTAAATGGGGAGCTCGAGATTCATTAATTTCAAAATGAACACTATGAAATAGAAATGGCAAATGAATGGAATAGCAGCAAACATTCTTCTCCACCCCTGTTTTAATGTCCAGTTCTGCCCATAAAACACAACTGTAAAATCTTTATTGTATCCTTAATCCATCACTTGGGCAAAATGCACTGGCTTAAGAAAGAGGAGCATGAAAAATGAAAGAGGGTGTTCTCATTAAATTAAGGCTCAAGTTTGTTGAAGAAATGTTCTGAGCAGGCCACATAATTTATTACTTTGGCTCTTGGATCCATAGATTCAAAAACTAATTAAAAGCTGTTAGGTAACGTTTTGAGGGAGACCAGCCAAATTCACATCTTTAGACCTCAGCAATGTACAAAACTTAGAAAGTTAACCACCACATGCCACTCAACAGCATATCCTTTTACAGGAATAGTTGTGAAACCAGAATGCTTGAATTTTCCCCATTGAATTTCCTTTATTTTAAAAATTGTGTGCACTCCACGACACTGATCAGATTATAGACTTAAATTCTTTCAGAATTGCTTAGGCAAAAGAGTTAGTCTACTTCTTGGAACTGCTGGACCAGATCCATGGAGAAGGTTCTGTGTGAGCTCACTGGATGACCATGGGCCAGTCACTGTCTCTCAACTTAATCTACTTCATAGGGTTGTTGCAAGGATAACATAGGGTAGGGAGAACCATGTACACCATCTTGAACTCATTGGAGGAAAATGTATGGAAACGTAATAAATCTATAAAAATAATGATTGGTCATATCTAGGGAGACCTACATACAAAGTCTTGTTCAGACTATCCCTTCCCATCATCTACCCTGCAGGGCTTCTGTTTGATTGTAATAAGGTAATAAGATAACCTGAGCCCTTTGGAGCAGATAATTAAAAAATGCAAAACAAATGTGATAAATAAATGCAAAGATAGAACAGAACAACAAAGTGAAACAACTAATCATCTAGGATTCTATAGGAAACACTGGGGCAGTTTCATGATTTATAGACTGAGTAGACCTCTTGAATGCACTGAAGTTTCAGAGTGAACGGGATGAGGACCACAGAGCCTTAAAAGGCCTTGTTGGAGCCATTTTGTTTGCAGCTGTCCTTGCTCTGCTCAGTGTCACATGGTGAAAATTTGGCCAAGAATGTATGGGTTGTTCACATTGCTTTATAGCCTGAGCAAACATGCCAACTTGGACATCCTGAGAAATAAACTGCTGTTAAATTAAATTTCACAGTGATAGGGAGGTTTTTAAGCATATGCTAGCAGCTTGAACAGTAATGCAAGTTAAAGCCAGGGTTGCATCTACTTGGAGCTTAACATGTCATCTTGACTGGTGGCCCAGGACTCACTTTTAATTGTTGGTCTTACATATTATATCCTCTTTCCTAAATCTGTTCTCCTTCTCTTGAGCGTGCCAACATAGAACTAGCTTGTGACCCAGTTGCAGGTCATGACACAAGAATTAAGACCAATGACTTAGATCATGGTAGAAATCAAGAATACAACAGCTTGAGATCCTCAACAAACCAAGCAACTGTATTAGCAGAGAAAGTGTCTATATTTTAGAAGACCAGGGCATAGCCGACTTTCTATTTTAACACCTTGTCACTATGAATGAGCATTTGACTTCCCAGTGGTCACCAAAACATGGGGGGAAAAGAACCAGCAAAAGGCTCTCCAGTATGTATAACTGAAGCATGTCTAACATGAATGCCAGAATTAGACTAGACGACATCTTTTGGAAAGAAAGAAAGAAAGAAACAAGCCCTCCATTTGAATTCTTGCTCTCCATCTTCTGCTTTAACCACTGAAGTCCAAAGTCCAAGATTAAGCTGGAAAGTTGGAAAGGGAGAGAGAGGTTCTGCTTATAGCATAAAGATCTATCGAGCACCTTGTGGCATTGATTCAACATTGTTAAAAATAAGTAAAATAATATCTGCGCCAGTGAAAAAGAAACAGCAGTGCTACCCTGTTGCAATAAAGCAATGGATTCTTTCCCCAACTTCTTAAGGAAAATGTTTGATGGATCTTGGTCTCAAGTCAAATAGCACATATGGAAAGTCATGCAAGGGAAGGGTAATTATCTAATTTTCATCAAACCATAGGCCTCCTCAAACTGAAGAAACTGGCCTAATTTCCAAGAACACCTACTCACCTAGAGGATGTGGATTCCCTGGAACTTAATTTACATTTGGACTTTTCTAAATCACAGGAAGCCACAGACCATTTTCTGTACTGAATTTTACATTGTGCAACACTCTGAATCCCCACAAGGCACCGAATGCTCTCATTTCAAATGTGGCAATCGGCATTGCTCAAGCCAGCTATGCACAGCTGTGTGCTCTTACTCAGGAGCCTTTACAGCAGGCATTCTCAAGCATGTCTTGCTCAGCCATCTCCCAGTAATTCACATCCCCACACAAAATGCAAGAAAGAAACGAGTTGTCCATGATTAGGCCATGGGTGGAGATTCAGTGGGCTGGATTGAGCGGAGATGGGAAAGGTTGTGCTTCCCACATTAGGGAATAAAAACAGAAGGCAAATAGCCACCCCCCCTGACCACTCTGGGCGTAGAGCCGTCTAAAAGCTGTGCCCTCCACACACCCCACAGCTAAACTAATGACAGCTTTTCATGCTTAGCTTTGGGAAACAAAGATTCCAAATCAAGAGCAGATTGAAAGCTGGCAGCTTTCATTACCACCCCTGGTTTCAGGATCAAGCAACACATGGAAACTAAGGCTTGCCTTTCTGAACAACTAACTCAATAATTGAGAAAATAGGTTGCTTACGCTTAGCCCAATCCATATTCATAAAAGTGTTTTAAGGCTTGCACATGCCTCTCTATGCTTCACCCAGCCAAGGAAGAGGCACCATCCAGGCAGGCAAGCAAGCGAGGACAAATTTCAGCCAGGCAAAAACACTCAAAGTGGGTGCGAAGTAGCATCGGTGAGGGATGTTACCTGGGGAGAGGGATGAGTGGCTGAGGAGGATGTGTAGCCTGGGGTTAGTTCTGAGGGCCAGGTAGAGTGATCTGAATGGTCACATTTGGCCCCCATACCTGAGGTTCCCCACCCCTAATTGAAACCACACAGAAGTCTTTTACAAATGACACTACACACATGTATTATGAGAAGCAGAACCAGTTACTGATCACAAAAGGTAATGCATGAAGTAGTCTTAAGCCAACGGCTCTCAGATGTATCTGATGAATGTGGTCCATCCATGCTACTTGCCTGTATCATGGGGGCAGTTTTGCATTTGGCCTATTTCTCAGCTGCACCATTTAAAGCTTAAATGCCAGCAACTATAATCAATGTCAGGGGTTTGTGCAGGTCATCAAACACTTGTATTGTAACTGACAAACCAGAAGATCACATGGGGTTGTACCCAGTGCAGTGTGAGTGGAGTTCTGCTTGTGCAATGAGATGTCTTTTTTCCTGCTCCTCCCTCCACACGTCTTCTGGAGGGTCCTTCAAACCCCCAGAGCTGCTTTTGAGAGCATGTGGTAAGCTGGAAGGGATGCAGACAGGTATAGATAATTCCATTGCATGTACAAGTGTCTGTTGCACAAGTTGGATAGAGTCCATTATATTCTTATTGCAGATGACATAATCCCGATTGCATGTGACATAAGGCTCCACCCAAGCTTTTGCTCCAGGAATGGAAATCTAAAGCTGATTGATACATTACCTCCGTTGCATGTGGCTACTGCTTCCCCATGGAGAGATCCCAACCCTGACATCTAAATAGGATAATCAGATGGGATGGATAGGTTGTGTGGAACATTATCCACCCACTTCCACCAACACCCAGGAAGGCTGTTGTGCTGGTGGGTTCCCACCTGACATGACAATGCTACATGATTATCCAACTTAAACATTACTGCTGTAGGATTAAGCCATAGGGAAGGGGCAACCGCAACATAGAGGTATCATATAAATCAGATCCCAGAGGAGGCTGATGTAAGGGGGGGGAGGGAATGATAGTTGCAAATGTTTTTGTTCTGTTTCAAAAGCAATTTTAACTGATTGTTCCCCAGTGACATGCTTGTACCATACGTCTGAACGTTGGCAAAACCCCAAACGGGGTCATATCTTTTCAGAAAAATGTGCCGACAAGAGCCAAGCACGACTCAATTTGCCCATTATGTCTTGAATGCTTTAAAAGCAGAGCTATTATATGTAAGCAATTCTTAATCACATAACTTGTTCTCGAAGCACCCATAAGGAGGCTTCAAACACGAAGGAGCAAGCCTATCTAGTATGGCTGCGGTCCAGTTATTAAATGTTGCATCTTTTCATTTGCATTTTAGCTAAAGCTTTGCAGTTATTGATAGTGTTGAGATTACTCCAAGGGCAACACACACACCCCCCCCAGAAAACACCTTTACTTATCACTTTCTGAATGTGCTATTGGATGAAAAGTCTTTTTGGTGTATTTAACCAATATAGCAAATGTTCATCATTTATCTGGATCCAGGGACGAGGCTCATGTGGTACAGTGGGCAATACTAATTGGAGCATGGGAAGGTTAAGTATTCTAGTGGAGGAGAATTAGCAACCACTAGATGGCCCTTCATTATAGGTGCTGATGCTTTGGTTAGTCAGAGTTGGAGCGCGGTGGCAGGGGTGAGGGAGAAGACTTGACTCAAACAAATGTTCATGCAAACCAGAAAACTTCATCTCGGTGAACCACGAAACTAAACAAGACTTGCAAGGGAGAAAGAGCACTGGTAAAAGAGCCATCATTCAAATACTATTGTCAGATATTCCCCAATAGCCAGAACTAAGACCAAAGATGTCATTGCAGCCTGATTCTAAGACGACCTATATCACCACAGAAGAATAAAGGATAGGGCAGGCATCCCCAAACTGCGGCCCTACAGATGTTTTGGCCTACAACTCCCATGATCCCTAGCTAACAGGACTAGTGGTCAGGGATGATGGGAATTGTAGCCCAAAACATCTGGAGGGCCGAAGTTTGGGGATGCCCGGGATAGGGTATCTCAGCTGCCAGATGTAGATGTCACAAAGTGGGCAACTGGTGGTGATGTGACTGTCACCGCAGGAAGGTAGGATAAAATCGTGGTGCATGTCTATTTCATCTCCCTACTTTAGGTAGTATGGAAAAGAAGAAGCACATTGTGTAGGGCTACATCTGATCATTCTCAGTTCTGTATATTCTCAGCAGCTTCCTTGATGTCTTGCCAGAGCTTGTCACTTGGCAAGATATGCTAAGAAAAACAGACTTAAATTTGACATAGACCAAATGGAAATTCTTCCTGACGCATCCAGAGCACTTTATAATGTGATTAGAAACTCTCTTTTTCATCCTTGTAAACACTAAACACCCACCAACCATATACTGCCACTTCATTGCCTGCATTTTCTCTCTAAATAGGTTTCGAACAGGCTTTGATCTGCCGTTGTCCATTGTGGGGAGCAAGGAAAAAATGGGAGGGAAAACGAGATTGCTTCTAGAACAGAAGCCTAGAAACTTGCATTGTATGGAAAGATACATTGCTAAGAAAGTACTTTACCTGATATTGCATTTGATATTCCATGGCAACAAAAATCCCGTCTCACAAGGGTAATTTTATCACTTTGTCCTTGCCTCTTAAATCTAACCTGGCACTAAAATAATGAAACACGCAAGACAAGACAATCTGCAAAAATGTCATTTTGGGCTGCACCTTTGAATCCTTTGCTACATCTGCCCAGAACGTGTACTCCCAACTAGGACCAAACACCATGTCAGAATCCACAGTCATAACCATAAGGGCACAAATATCTATGTGAAATGGGCAATGGGGATATGGAAAGCAACCAAAATGCAGGAGAAGTTTCCTTCACTGAAAAACAACACGCTTCTTTGGTGGAAATGGTTAATTTTTTTCCTTCTTGCAGTTTGGAAGATGGAGGATTGACGGTTAATCAAGGAAGGGGTGGTGACGGATACTCATATTTAATATTTGCTAAGATGTGAGATGTACATCCGCCATCATCCACACTGCAATTAGTTGTATGAAAGACAAAGCGTACAGGGGGAAACCACAAAATCAGTAGGCATGCATGATCAATATTGGGGAGCGTGGTGGGGATAGCTATCTGAAGGTGCAAGCCTTTGCATGGCTGATCAGAAGTAAGTGCCATCAAGTTAAATGGGGTTTAAACCCAAGTAAGTGGGTAGAGTATTGCAGCCAGACTGTGTCCTTTAGGTTAACATTGAAAACTGAGCATTTGTTTGCTGAATGTGGTGCTATTGCATGCATCTCTGATAAATCATAAGATCTGAAGTAATGTGTTTCAGCAATGCAGTTTTTGCTAGGTAATGAAGATTATTATTGGTGGTTCCTATTCTTACGGTCTCTAGAGTGCCTGGCTTGTGGTCTCTAGAGAGCTTGCATTCCGTCAGGAAATGTGATGCCTGTTTTGGGCATGGGTTTCAGAATGCTCCAAGGGACCCTTTCCTATAATTGCAGCTATGGATTGCGTGAGTGGGTTTGGTGGTGATGAAAAGTTTGTTACCGGCTTCATCGACCCAGTTCTGTGCACAAATAAAGAAAACGTTGCACAGTGTCTGGTACACCTCACAGCACACCCCAAAGCTCAAAATGTATCCACTGATTAAAAAGATCTAAAAAGAAAGCAGGCCACAAAGCATCTGTACCACAAAAGGTATAGGGCATTTAGTACCAATTCATTTTCAAGTGATCTTTTCTTTGCATGCACCAATCCTAGGTATAATTACTTAGATGTAAGTCTCTCTGTGCTTAATCTTAAAGGAGTTTGCTAGCAGATTATGTAGAAGCTTGAAGCAGCCTCTGGTGAATAATGGTACAATATTAGAGCAGTATGTTCCATCCTTCTGCTTATGCCTAAGAAGTAACACACCCACACACCACACACAGCTGGAAAATCTTTCACCAAAGCTGAAACAACCATTCTGGTTTGCAAAAGTATTTCCTTTGACATTAAAGTCTTCTTTTAAAAGGTACATGTTCCTGTATACCAAAGCAATACTTTACTATATAAAAAAAAACACAGTCATGTTGCAAAGAGCCGAAGATACAGCCTTGTTAAATATGTCAAATGACTTCCAGATTTTGCTGAGCTAGTATTCACAGATCTTACTCCAACAGCTAAGAGAAAGGGAGATTAAAAAGTTTCCAGAACTTGTCAAGCAAAGCAAAGGATGCAAAGAACTTAAACTAAGAAAACGGTGCACAAGAATGCGCAAGCTCAGATAAAGTTTGTTTTATTTAGGCTAGTATACTACATGCTACAGAATAAAGCAGAGCAGAGCAGGACCCTCTTTGATAGCTCCAACCGGCGACAGGAAAATGGGCTTGCTCGATGCTGATTTTTATGGCAAGCGGAGAAACAAAGTGTTGAAAAACAGAGTGGTTAAAATCCATGAAAAATCTTAAGTGGGAATTACTCACCGTCTTGTTGTGCCCAAATAACTGAGGGTTGCAACACAGCAAGGAAAAACAAAACAGCTCCCTGCACACAGCTCATCATGTCTACAAAATATTAGACATGAGACTCTATGTGCAAAAGAGAGAAGGAAAAAAAGTGGGGGGAAAGAAAAATCAAAAGAGCACCATCAATTGCTTCCTGCCCTTTCAGCCACCGGGCCCTTCACACAACTCAGCCACAGGCATTCCTTTGCTCTGGCCTTAAATAGGAAAATATTTGGCTTCCTTTACTTCCCAGCCCCTTTCTGAAATATGAGAGGAGGTCCCATCCCCTTAGCATTAAATGAAGTGATTAATATTTCTTTTTGCCTTGCAGAAGGAACAGCCAACTGAAGCAGCTACATAACACATCTGGAGAGTTCGTGCTTGTCAGCGACTGCTCTGTGTGTATGGGACATAGAACATGCACATCTATGTTATATGATTATGGGCTTTGGTGTGTGTGCTGATTTTCTTTTTGTGTGGCATGCAAGTGTGACAGAGAAGACTGGATTTTATTTTTTTCTTAGCAGTTGACTATTTTGTTCTAGATGATGGTGGTGATTCTAAATCAGAAAGACCATGATGAGGATTGAGTTTACCTGAAAGGTTAGAAATCTCCCTCATGCACACACAGAAATGGAGACAACCTAGAAAATCATGTGAGACCATAAAATTCCTTCTGTAAGTGTTGAAGCCACAGCTTTTAAAATGTGAAGCAGACTTTCCAGAAAAGGTACAATTACTGGCTATAGGGAATGTATGTGCACGCCATACATTTAAAGCACAATTAAAGCCCATGGCTCCCCCCTAAGGATCTTGGGAAATTGTGGTTTGTTAAGAGTACTGGGAATTGTAGATCAAGGGGGGTAAATTGCAGTTCCCAGAATTCTTTAGGGGAAGCAATGTGCTTTAAATGTACGGTGTGTACTACTCATCCTTAATCTCTCCTCCAGGGTAGTGACTAATCCCTTGTGATTGGTCCTTGGAATACAGGGAGAAATGTGGCGATGAACTTTAGACCGCTCCATCCTTGGCCTGCTGAAGCAGTTTATGGCTGCTGAGGAACTATTATTTCTTCCATGTCTCCCAAGAATGGAATCCAGGTCAGCTTGTGACCTGATCTACACAAGGAGGGGAAGAAGTGCTAGAGTCTTGGTGTGGTAGCATGGATGGTAGAACCTCAGACTACAGGTGGGGGGGGGAGTAATTTGTTCTTTTTTAAGTGCTCAAGAACCCATACAAGCAGAACAAGATGGCAGGGAGGAAGCCAGGTTAGAACTTTCCCCTCTCCCTTGCTAGGTTGTTTGACTTGAGGTAGGTTTTGTTTGTGTGTTGCAACATGGTGGAGCATTTTTTAAAAATGGCGCACCTCAGCAGAAGCCTCTCAAGTGGTACAGTCCAAACCTCAGGACTCTACCACCCTCTTCTGCTGCATGTGACAACAATGAAGAAAGGGAGAGGTCCTGGAGAGGTTCGTTCAACAGGTGTTCTGTGATGTGATGTGTGGAGGTCAACTATGATTCAGTCCAAGCCCTCAGACACTGGTTTCCTTCAGGGACTCTGTCACTTCTATAGAGCAAGTTGCTCATCGACCACCAAACTGCCCACTGGGAGGGATGATAGGTGCCTCAGAGAACTATCCCCCTATGCCAGCCCAGTTTGGACCATCAGTCACCAGCTGCCCTCTGGGAAGGATCTAGATGACCTTCTATATATTGTTATTGCTAAGTGTGTGTGTGTGACTGCCTTTGAAGGTTTTGTATCCTGAAAGGTGGGCTATGAATAACTAAAAAATAAATAAATAAAATCCCACCCATTTAAATCAATGCATTTTCTTCCCTTTTGTTCCGCTTTCTTTCCCTCTCGACGCCTAAGCATCATCTGTGTTGAAATAACAGTACAACCTTGCTATCAGTAGGAAATCAACTTACAATGAAATGGTTTGTATTTAATATTTGACCCCGGGGAGAGCATGTTTGTGGGGGGGTCAGGATCATCCCACACAATTTTGTGCTTTCACTTAATGCACGAACCCTTGACCTGCTAAGGTCAGTTGGGGTCCTGCAGATAGAGAAAATAATTAAATTCCTAAAATGTTTGGATATGACTGGTGTGGAATTGTTTTCACTAATGTTTATGAGAAGCATGTAAAAGGTTGTATTGAGGCTGTTCCTGAGTTTATAAAAAACTTAAGAGCAGATAGATAAAATATATTTTTTCAAGGCAATGGCAATGAGCTTTAGCCTTTTCGTTCTATGATCACACAGTATATTGACTTTGTTTTTTTAAAAAAGAAAATATATATCCCCAGTTTTCCCATTTCCTGTCATCAAGTAGCACATGCAGAATTGCAAGGATGTTTATTGAAAGGTGCTGTTGACTTAATTCTGTTAAAGTACTTGTCTGTTTCTTATCAAATGGTAAGAAATCTCATGGCCACGAGAGTGCTTTGGAATCTAATTTCAAAATTTCAGTTTATATAGAGAAGCAAGCTGCTAGCCCTCAGCAGTCTGTAGAAAAATCTGAAAGTGAGCAAATATGTGAAGGAAATGGGGTAATGTATAAAACTGGTCCAATGGCCCTTTCTCTTTTGCAAAGTACCCTTGGGAAAATTACTTTGTTGTGAAGAAGGGGAAAGGGTAAATATGTCAATTATCAGTTTTCTCAGTGACTCGTTTTTTCAATCTATAATTAAATTCTCTACAATTCTGCAGCAATTTTCTTTGTGAAGGCCTACCTGAACCATACAGTTTCCAGAAGATGTCTAAAAGAAGCCAAGTGTCAGGGACTGGGTAGAGGAAGAGGAGGAGTGGTGGAGACTGCCTCCCCATCTGGACCCTTCCAGGGAGAGGAAGACAGCATAGATTTACAACAGGGGTTTGTGGGAGGTCACAGCTCAGAGGCAGATGAAGGGGAAAGTTGGAAAATCATGGGAGAGCCCGAGCAACAGCTGGATGACACGGTGTATTTAGAAAGCATTCCAGATCCACCATCTCCCAGAACCCAGTGAGCCTTAAAAGTAGGAGAGCAAAGAGCTCAAAGACAGAGGGCACTTAGCATCACCCATAGAGGAGGTAATGATGATGATGAATGAGGAAGTGGGAGAGATGGGGTGGTGGAGATTCATTCGGGACAACGCCATTATCCAAGAGGCTGGGTTCTATAGCCTCTTTCTGTAAAGTTTGAAATAAAAGAGGACTGTAAGAATCTTTTCCTTGTCTTTATACTTTCCTGGGCAACCACCTGGGAGCCACTGACGGCATCCTGACATCATGGAAGATAGCTCAGTTGCTAAAGCATGGGACTCTTAATCTTAGGGTCAGGGCCATCTAAAGGGTATCCAGCGCCATGGTGCAAAAATCCCTCTGGCGCCCCCCCCCCCCCACGAGCTTGCTAGGCGCCGTTGGAATGGCGGCTAGCAAGCCTGCTGTTGCGAGGGGGCATGGAGGGAACAGCACACTGAAATGAGCCCTTTCGGGTGCTGCTCCCGTTGCCCCCCGCCTGGGCTCAGGAGCGGCTGGAACTCTTTCTGCAGCGCGCCCCGGCCTTGCCTCCACGTGGGCTGCGCAGCTCCCCCACTCGCTGGGGCGCCCCTGAGAGGCCAGTGCCCTGGTGCAATGCGCCAGTCAGCTCAATAGGAAGGACGGCTCTGCTTAGGGTCGTGGGCTCAAGCCCCACGTTGAGCAAAAAGATTCCTGCATCGTGGGAGGTTGGACCAGATGACCTTCGTGGTACCACCCAGCACTACAATGCCATGACTCTATCATTCTACTGACCCTCTGACTGATAGGAAGTTAACATAAGAATGTAGGGCTAGCCTGCTGGATCAAGACATTGGCCCATCAAGTACAGCATCCTGTTCTCACAGTGGCCAACCAAATGCCTCTGTGAAGCCAGCAAGCAGAACACAAGAGCACTCTCCCTTCCCATGGTTTCCAGAAACTGGTACTGGGAAGCCTCCAGCTGTGGAGGTACGGCTTACCCATCATGGCTACTAGTCATTGATAGCCCGCTTCTCCATGAATTTGTCTAATCCTTTTTAAAGCCATCCAAGTTGGTGGCTATCACTGCCTCCGAGGGGAATGAGTTCCATAGTTTGATTAGGAGCTGCGTGAATAAGTATTTTCTCATATCTGTCCTAGATCTCCGGTATAGCTAGGCTTTCCACATTAAAGGCTCGGTCCCCAGTGAAGGCCAACCAAACATCAGGGATATGGGGAACCACCAGAAGTGACCTATCAGAAGATCTCTGTTATCAAGATGGAGCAAAAGGGATCAGATAGTCCCTAATGTCCTTATATTGTTGGTCAAAGAGATAAACATACCTGCTGGAATTTTTGCACGCAGATTTGAGGCTCACATTACCTGCTGACGGCAGATTTTCCCTACCGTGATTTTGCTTACATCCTTAAATTGTTATGTTCCCTGTTACTTTCTTCCCCTAGGGGAAAAACATTACCTTGTGGGAAGGGAACAACACAGCAAGTACTGTAGCAGAGAGAGAGTTCCTTTCAAGCTGAGATATTCCCTTTGGGATTCCTCCTTCCCATTAATGATGCCAGCACATGCTTTTCTGCCATATATTTGTTGGGTTTAACTGCCAACCTGTTATCCCAGTGGAAAACAACTAGAGTGTCCAGATGTGCAAGAGGAGAGGGCTCCTGCACCTTTAATAATAATAATAATAAAATAATAATAATAATAATAATAATAATTTGTTATTTGTACCCCACCCATCTGGCTGAGTTTCCCCAGCCACTCTGGGTGGCTTCCAACAAAAATTTAAAATACATTAAAATGCCACACATTAAAAACTTCCCTGAACAGGGGAATAGTAGTGTGCATGAGGGGATTCAAGCAGGAGTGCATCACAAGCTAAAACTGCTGAAATTCTATGCAACTACTAAAGGTGCAGGAGCTCCATTGTCCAGACACCTAAAAACTGACAGTGTTGACATAATTTACAACCACAAGAACAAGTGGTGGGTGGAACTGGGCCCTTCAAAAGAAGCAGTCTAAGAACCTCTTTCTATTGTAACCAGACCCAGGAATAAAGAGTTGAGAAACACAAAACGAGGGCTTATCCACACTTACCTTTTGTCCTGTGCATTCTAAGCACAGGTGAGTGCTTTAAAGCACTGGGTCCGAGCACTTTTTGTGCTGAATTGGAATCCACAGAAAACCCGAATTGCCATTTGTTCCAAATCAGCATTAAAGAGTGGGATTTTGTGGGGATCGTGCTGGGTGGAGGAGCACACAGACATGGCAGACCTGTGCCTAGAAACGTGGCACAAAAGGAAGTCTGGATGAGCCTCAAGTTGAACGAGGGCCACATTTTGTTGATAAAAGTTGCAGAGGAAATCGGAAGTGCAGGAAGCTTTTCTCAAATCTGCACCCTGGGTGAGCCAAATTCTGCCCACTCAAAAGGTACTGCAAGGCAAAGCCTTCCAGAGTGTAAGGAGGCCTTCTTGCCCTCACACTCTCTTGGGGTCCCACAGGGGTGCCAACTTGAATAAAATATTTGCAGGGGGGCCAGTAAGCCTTGCCCTGCATAACTGATCACAAGATGTGGCACATGCACACAATTTGAATGGCAATGCCCATCAACTTTGGGAGGCCCTAGCCCCCTCAAATATTTTCTTGGGGTGCCCGAAAGGACCTTGGCCCCCAGGAGTTGGCTCCTATAGGGCCCCACAAGTGACTTATTTCAATGCTTGCCTTATGAACATTCCCTATCCAGGCTGAGGGCATCACATCCAAGCATCTATGTATCTTGCCTTCTCCTGTCTAGCCACACCTATTGTTTGTCTGGTACGCCAGCTTAACAGTAGGCCAGTTACTTGTCAGCCACCAGTGGTGTAGCAGTTAGAAGGTCGGACTAGGATCTGGGAGGCCAAAGTTCAAATCTCCACTCAGCCATGAAGCTCACTTGGTGACCCTGGGCCAGCCATTCACTCTCAGTCTAATTTACCTCACAGCACTGCTGTTAGAATAAAATGAGGAGGAAAACCATGTATGCCACCTTGAGCTCCTTGGAGGGAAAGTGGGCTAGAAATGTAAGAACAACAACAGCAACAACACTTTTCAAAGGAGAAGGAATCGATCAGGCTAACTGTACACATGGCCAAAGTGTAACATGTAGCTCTCCCTGAGAGGGGGCAGTTACAGAGTCCTGAGAATGATTCTGTGGCATCCCGGCAGCTCAGAGAGGCAGAGATTTGTAGGCAGATTTGAGCTCAGTCATTCCTATACCATGACCGGGTTCAGGACCCATTTGCAATCTTGTTACTCCTCTTATTTTAAGGTTGACCGTGAAGCACAAATGGCCAACCATAACGGTGTGTTTCAGTTAATATGTCCTCTCACCGGGCAGGTCTAGCAAATGAATGCTTTGGGGGAAGTGGCCAAGAATCCATCAGCTCCTCTTGCAACACTTCTCTAAATTTTCTGCTCCATTTATAAACATGTACTTGATTTTTTTTTTTTTTACAGGCAAGATATAACGTGTAAGGGCTGGATCTTCCCAACCGTCCTCTGGTCAAGAAACAAAAGCCTGTGCTGCATGGGCCATGGGGAGGGCATGGGCCAGATGGGGTTGCAGCATGTCGGCACACGACTCTCATCCCCCATAAAAAGCTTGGAGTGGTGCCTGTACCAACGAGGAAACAGGGGAAATGGGGATCTGCTCTGGTTTATGGGGGTCCCTCAATGCACAAGGGGAGAAGGCTTGCGCCCCTTCCTTTAAGATCCCCCGCACGTAAGCTCTGCATTTCTAAATCTGAGGTGGGGGGCGGGTGGGTGTGAGAGAAAGAAAGCTGTTGGAGATGATATGGAATGCAATTATTCATCTGAATCATGTTGAGGACAGTGTGGTGTGTCCAGCACAGCTGTAATGGCTCTTAAAACACAGCCAAAACTATGACTATAAACGGATGAACCAGAGAGGACCAACGATCGGTTATCTACAAAGAGAGACAGAGTTAGATGTGCATTTGGTTAGCATACATAGTCCTGACCCTTGAGAGTTGGAGATGCAGGCAGGGTGGAGCCCTGTTTGTTTGCAGCTACGTTATTAGCCAGTGATGAATCAGATAATTTGGAACACTAGCTCCAAGCTGCTTGTAAAGAATGCACATCTTTCAAACTGAATGTGTGGCCTTGTAATTTTTCTTCTTCTTTTGGAAGTGACCCATGTGGACACTGTAAGTAAGTAAGGGGTGCGCCAACGACTCTATAAAAACCTAAAGCCTTTCAGGACCAAAAGAAAAGTCTTGAATATTCCATCAAAGTTTGGTTGGTTGGTTTTTTAATGAACAAATTGTGGTATTGCGACAGAGTTGCATCTAACTGCATCCCATCACTGACCATAGCTGCCAAGTTTTCACTTTTCTCGCGAGGAAGCCTATTCAGCATAAGGGAAAATCCCTGTAAAAAAGGGATAACTTGGCAGCTATGTCACTGACCGAAAACTCTTTGATCTAAGAAAAAGGCTTCCTTGAGCAGAAAGCAAGGTAGGTTAGTTCCACTGATTACCTACCTACTGGATCAGGCCAGCGGCCCATCTGGTCCAGCATCCTGTTCTCCCAGTGGCCACCCAGTTGCTTGTGGGAAATCTGTAAGCAGGGCCCTTGCACAAGAGCGCTATCTCCTCCTGTGGTTTTCAGCAAAATGGGGAGAGGCAATTTGGCTCAGCACCACATGCAAAGAATTGCTCCCTTGTGTTATCTGGTTCCTTGATAACACAATGTCACCCTCTGATCATTCACAGTGGTGATGAGGCCACAGTGCAGTGGACATGAGACAAGCAGGTCTCTGAGCTTGTAAGCTACCATGACGGTTTCGGGATACTATCAGGGTCTTTGGTTCTCAGGACCCTGGCTGTCCTACAGGACTCAAATGGTGGATGTGGTTCCAAGGTTAGAGTGTTTAGGAAAGCAGTTAGATGGTTGCACTGTGCTTTACCCAAGTTTGGATTTTTCCAGTGGTGCATTGCTGAGAAGGCTTTGTAGTTTCACTGTAGGAATTCCACATGCTGTTGACTGATCAAAGAGATTCTAGTAGTTTTACATCAAAAACAGATGTGCTAAGACCACACATGATGAATTGGTTGTTGGGCGGTACCATTTCAGGATGTAGGTGGGTGGGATCCAAATGCCTGAGTGGTCCTCCCCATAAGATTATCCCCTCCCCCATATAGAACAACTTGCATGTCAGGGAGAAGGTCAAGCTAGAAACCGTCTTCCTGATGCTCGATGCAACACACAGGGGGCTGTATCTGGTGGTAGTCCTACTTAAAGTAGACCCATTGACATTAATAGGCATGGCTCAGTCCATTCATTTCAGTTTATCTACTCTGTGTAGGACTTAGTTGGCTACAACCCCAGGCTTCAACTTTTGTGCTTTAGTCACCACAAGAGAGATCCCGGGCAGCCATAAGGCTACTTCATTGCCCACACATGCCACAATCAAATTTCCATTTCAAACCACTTTAAAGCTCTTGCGAACTGTGTGAGGGAGACTGATTTTTAGACTGTGCCCTTCAGGAAATGTATCTGGGAGAAAATCCCAATGTAAATACATTTGAGACCGGCATATTATTAATTTTTTTTTAAAAGTAATGTTACAGAATAAACATGAGGAATTTCCCCCCTTAAAACATGGGGAAATGGCTGCAATTGCATGTTGGTGGCTATCGGTAGGGTGTCGGTGCTTGCTTATGTGTGTACATGCACATAGCAGAGAAATGAGGTAAAAACTCATCGATTTGGCATAACGACATTTCAGGTGGTGCTTGTTTCATAGATCAGAATGTTGTCCTATATTGGGAGGGGGGGAAATTTCCCTGGAGGGTAGGGGGAGGCTATCACATATAAAAGGATTCAGAGAGGAAAAAAAGACCTGCCATCTCGCTTCCTAATAGGATTCCTTATAGGATCATTCATTACAGGGATTTAGCCTGCTCCCTATTCCCTTAAAAACGTTCTGTTGATCTATAACTAGCTAACCCACATGGAATCTGGCCCAACCACTTTTAGACTTAGTGGGAATGATGTTGTTGACTTTATTCAACTTTTTTTTTTTTTTGGTAGCAACAGATTAAAACAACGCAGACACCACTTGTTTATAGAAAAATAATAATGCCACAACATTTACTGTAGCTTAGACCGCTAGAAGCAAAACATGAGATCAGAGATGGTTTCATTCATCCAGGCTAGATAGGGCATTGCATTATAAACTGGCCACATCAAACGATATGTGCTGAGTCATGCTAGCCATCAGGGGAGGATAAGAGCAGTAGAGTCATCCTCCATCCCATATGAGACTAGTCTGGGCCCTGTAAAATAGGCTGTAATAATAATAATAATAATAATAATAATAATAATAATAATAATAATAATAATTTATTATTTATACCCCGCCCATCTGGCCGGGTTCCCCCAGCCACTCTGGGCGGCTTCCAACAGAAACATTAAAATACACTAATTTGTTAAACATTAAAAGCCTCCCTAAACAGGGCTGCCTTCAGATGTCTTCTAAAAATCTGGTAGCTGTTTTCCTTTTTGACATCTGATGGGAGGGTGTTCCACAGGGCAGGTGCCACCACCGAGAAGGCCCTCTGCCTGGTTCCCTGCAACTTGGCTTCTCGCAATGAGGGAACCGCCAGAAGGCCCTCAGAGCTGGACCTCAGTGTCCGGGCAGAACGATGGGGGGTGGAGACGCTCCTTCAAGTATACGGGACCAAGGCCGTTTAGGGCTTGTGGATGCCCAATATAGTTTATCTTCCAACGATGAGCAGGTAAGGCACTCTGCATGGGAAACTTTGCATGCCTATTCGAATTTGTGGGAGAACAGTGTCAATTTGAATGCAAACGTTTTAGGGAAAGGGGGAGCCAAAAGGAGCTGGCCTCTCTGCAATGCCAATGAAGTAGGTCCTGCTTCCACCTCTTCCTCCATGGCAGCCTGGTGGAAGAGGAGGGAGGAGACTGGTGGAACTGGTCTCCCATCAGAGCCAATGGAGTGGTCCCTTCCCCCCTCCCTTTCTCTCCATTAGCTGCAAGCTTATGGAAGGACCGCTGCCAGGTGATGGAGGACAGATAAGCTTTATGGAATAAACGGATTGGCCCTGAAACCAGCATCTCTCCTCTGATGCAGCCAGCTGACTGTCGAGGGAGAAAAAGAGCTGAATGCAGCTGATCATTCAACGGAATCAATAGAGCAGCCCCTGTTTTCCATCTCTCCCTCTGCTGCAGCCTGATGGAATATGTGGAAATAATAAATATGAGGTTCTCCTGCTTCGTTTGCCATTGCCAGTAAGAAATGCTTATCTGACAGTTTCATCTCCATGTTGGGATATCCTTTCAGTTTAGAGAGGTTGAAAAGTGTGTATCCCTGTGAGTGTGCTGAAAATATTCCTTGCCCCTTTGGCCTATTAAAAGAGCCAGTGAAGATGGGGATAATGAGGACTGGGGTGGGCTGTTGGTGGAGGAGGGAGCCTAGGGCTTGCCGATCGGAAGGTCGGCGGTTCGAATCCCCGCAACGGGGTGAGCTCCCGTTGCTCGGTCCCAGCTCCTGCCAACCTAGCAGTTCGAAAGCACGTCAAAGTGCAAGTAGATAAATAGGTACCGCTCCGGAGGGAAGATAAATGGTGTTTCTGTGCACTGCTCTCGTTTCGCCAGAAGCGGGTCAGTCATGCTGGCCACATGACCCAGAAAATGGTCGGCTCCCTCGGCCAGTAAAGTGAGATGAGCGCCGCAACCCTAGAGTCGTTCGTGACTGGACTTAACTGTCAGGGGTCCTTTACCTTTTTAAGAAATGGGTAGGATTCGCCTTATGTCAGGCTTCAGGAAATCCGACCCCTCCCATGGTGGGCAGTCAAGTGAAATCTCTCACTGACTCCATTTCTTGCCCTTCTATTTGCCAGGAGGTGATGGGACCAGTGGCCATGATCTTAGTTGTTTTTTTATGTTGAGCTTCAGACCATATTTTGCGCTCTCCTCTTTCACCTTCATTAAGAGGGTCTTTAATTCCTCCTTACTTTCTGCCATTTTATATGGCGAAATGCAAATCTGTAACTTGCTAATATCAGGTGTTATTATTATTAATAATAGGCTATGCAAGGAGGATGTACAAGACCTTGGTTCACCTTCTCTTGACATTTGGAGTTCAACAAAGAAGAATAGCAATATTGCATAATTACCCAGTGATGGAAGCTAACCTGGATTGAGCTGAGGTTTGATATCAGTTTTATGTAAAATATGGGAGTTTGTTAATTTTGTAAAAAACAAACAAAAATATTTTCAAGTTTTGTATACTTTCAGTTTTTAAAAGGCAGCCATTTATCCAATGTAAGTTCATCATTGTTTTGCTGTCTTCACTTACACTGACTCTGAAAGAGATGGATTTGCCCATTTGGCTTCCCCTCTCTATTGTAATTTATCTTAAGCGTGCATGCTTAGACTTTGGATTTCCAGAGAGAGGTGCTGGCCCAGGGAACAATGAATAAATAAATGAAAAACATAGATTAAAACCTGCTTCTTGATCTCAGGAATGCAAAATTTTAGGAGGTGTCCAAATGAATAGGGAATAAATATCTCTCCAACATATATATGGTAGATGAGATGTTAGAGTTCTGGAACGTCCGTCCCCATGCAAATTCAATTGCATCCAGCCTGTTATCTTTTCCTTCTGGCTTTTCCCATGGTCATAACTTCAGAAAAGCTAGGGGTTACTCATGGAAAGCATTCATCACAATAACCGTCAACTTTGCAGCTGAGCCCAAAGCCATAACAAACAGAATAAAGTTCAAATAAAGCATGGAAGCGCTTCTTTCTGAAACCATGATAGCCTCATTGTTGGGTTTTTCTTATTTGCTATGTTCGGCTCCTACAAAAATTCTAGAAATATGCTTTTGCTAGACCAGGCCAGTGTATGTTGCCATGTGAAAGAAAGACTCTGGGGAATGGTTGACAATAAGCTGGTGACAGATTAGAATGTAAAAAATGGTCCAGGGCCTTTTGGAAGTCAGGGTGATTTGTGTCCTGTTGTGAGAAAGAAGCAGGAAATTAATGATTCTTGAGTAGATTCTTGAGTAGATTCTTGAGTAGATTCTTGACTGCTGGGAGACGGGCTGAGTTTTCACATTGCTTTTTTCCTGATCCCATCCAGAGCTGACAGTAGAAATTTGGGAACCCTAGGTAAAATAATATTGTCCATAGTGCCTGACTTCGGTTGAATTTTCTAGTTTCTCAGAAGTGCCTTCTCACTCTCTCCTGCGTCTAATGATACCAGCCATGCGTTATTTTGCTACTCAGACTGATTAAACCACATTCTCTCAGGAAACCAGTAAATGTCTGAGCCAGCCCCATAAAAAACATTTGCTTTAGATTCTACCTCTTATCCACCAGAGTCTGCCAAACTCTGCCAAAGTTCTGCTCCTGACTGACTCAGCTGATCTCCCCCTGGCTGACTCTCCTTGCCCTTGGCTAGCAAGTCTGTATTAGGTATCCTGCTTACTGGTAAGACACTATGTGAAAGAACTCCTGATACGACTGTGCGTACAATCACATCATATGTGCTTCTTTGTGATGTTTTGTCCATTTATTAACTGTATCTGTCCCAGGCCTTTTCATCGCTCATATGGCAGTTGATAGAACTTCAAACAACAACAAAAGCCATCAGCATCATAAATGAAATACAACAGCAGTATCAATCATGTTAATTGCAGAGCAGAGTCTTCAGGTTCTTTGAAAAAGTCAATAAGGAGAGAGTAGAATGCTGGGAGAAGGGAAGGGCATTCCAATGTGGGCACCACCACTGAGAAGGCTCTGTTCCTTATTGCCACCCACCTGGCTTCAGAAGATGAGGACAAACTGAGCAAAGCCTCTGAAGAAGATTTTAAAGGATGGATAGGTCACTTAACAGCAGGCTGTTCTACAGGTATCCTTGTCCCACAAGCCATTAGAATCCATACATATTAACACATGTTTGCATCAACACACTGTTGCAGAAAAAGAACCTTAGGGGAAAAACCGTACATGCGCATCTGTGAACTGTGTATGAAAGAGAAAGGATGATAAAGCATAATAACACTGAGGAAATGTAAACCTATGACAAGTAACTATATTCAGTATTCCCTGTAAAATTTGGAAACGAAAGAATGGAACAATGACAAATTTCTAGAGCACCTATTATTATTATTGAAATAAACTCAATGTAGAGCCAACAGTTTCCATGTGTATATTTCAGCTAATAGTAAAAACAGTCAGTCATCCTGTGTCGGCCCCGCCCAGACCCCAGGCTATATATACTTTATTTACACAACACTCACACCTGATAGGCTGATTCAAACTCCCCTAGTGGAGCCAGATTGGACAGCTCCTACAGGCCAATCAAGCTACTGCATTCTAGAATCCTACCTGCCTATTGTTCTGGGATCCAAGCTATAACTATTATTCTTATTCTTATTCTAATTAACAAAGGCAGGTGATAAAGAACCATAAAACTCAGAGAGAAATTTGGATCAGGAGATTTTGGGTAGCATCTTGAGTCAGTCTTTTTAAAAACCAAGCCTACCTGAATCTTTGTGTCCTCGGGCAGCACGTCTTTTCGACTAGCATTTTCTCAGCTACACCACTCTTGTCTCCTGGCTGAGTCGAGCCTCCTGCTCCATTGGCCCTTTCGGAAAGTCCCAGGCAATGAAGATTACATACTGGAATTTCTCAGATTGTGTCTCACGGTCCAAGGAGTTCTGCAAAGAAAAGAGTTGTAAAGATGGACAAGTACATACAGTGTGTGATTTCCACTGAGTTGCGGCCATGGACTTAAATGCACTTTACTCGAGCTATTGCCATGGGAATCACTTCATCCCTTCCTTTGCAGGACTTTCCAATGATTAAATCAATAGTGGCTAGCAGGGTGGCAAGGGCAAAATGACATTGTTTAGCGGGCTTCCCAATGCTGTGCGGTGCTGTTGGTTACTGAGAAGGAGAGGAGAAGGGGTGAGGTTTTTTTTGGGGGGGGAGAAGCTCAGCATGGTTTGGATGCAGCAGCAGAGTCAATCTACCACTCCTGCCACTCCCCAATGCTTTGCTTCTCTCCCTCTCTGTAACTGGCAGTGCCACACAGCACAGAGAAGCCAGGTAAGCGTTGATGAAGGGTTCTACTGCGGGGCTAAATGTGCTGTTTGAGCACTTGTCCTGGGAAGCCCTAATCTTCCTCTTAGCACCTTTCTTAGAACCGAGCCCAAGTTGGAGCCCTTAGCTCCATTAACACAGATGAAAGATACAAATGGAAGCTTTGAGGATGACAAGCGAAACAAAGGTTTCTCGCATGGAAAGAGTTCAGGGTATCAACAGCAACATTTTTCAACATCTCAGACACCAGCTGGATTTCCCTTTCTCCCAATAATCAACTCTCCCCACCCCTTTAAAAATGCGTTTAATAATAATAATAACCATAACCATAACAACAACAATAATAATAATTCTTTTTATGCCACCCATTTGACCGAGTTGCCCAGCCACTCTGGGCACCTTCCAGCAAATTAAAACATCAAACACAGTAAAACATAAAACATTAACAAGCTTCCCTATACAGCGCTGCCTTCAGATGTCTTCTAAAAGTCTAAATGTCTTCTAAAAGTCAAAGAGATGCTACTACAAGGGTTCTACCAAAGTTTTGTTTAAAGTGAAGGGTCCTGTCAGGGTTGTAGTGACTACTCTTGAGTAACGACCTTCCACATGCTTGTCTTTCAGACGTTTTTATTGGTGCACATTATTTACAGTGTAATGAACTGCTGATTCTATGTCTACCTGCTCAAGTCAGATTCCTGCACTGCCCCCCTCCGCGTTCTGGACCAACATAAAAGCCTCGGAACTGAGAAGCGCCTCCCTTTCCTCCTCCTCCTCAATTCTGGCGTCGGGGGGACGGGTCTTCTGTTTGACCGATTCCTGTCCTCTCTTTCCACCTCCCTCTCTTCCTGCCTATGGAGCAGGGGCTCTTGGATGTTGCCAGAGCCCTGGCACTCCGTCTCCGTTTCCTGACTCCCTCCATCATACACTTCGCTCTCATGACTGCTGGGAGATGGGCTGCTTCGATGGAGGGGGGGGTTCTTTATAAGCCCTCCCCCTTACAGGTCCCATCATTGCAAAAAGTTTGAGAAGCCTGCTATATACAGTCTACTTGACGGTTCACCTACACACATGATGTATGTGCTGCTACAGCTACCCATCTAAGCAGCTGTCGTAGATGTGTTTAGAAGTAGATGTGTCCCTGCTATCAGCCTAACTTTGGATGTCCTCCAGAAGTCATCCCAAACTTTTTTTGTCAGGGGTAACTTGAAAAAAGAGACATTGTACATACCAAGAAATCTTTAATAAAAAATATGTTTTAAAAAAACAACCCCATAAGGAGTAAATGGTGGAGAAGGAAAAGCCATAACAGATTGTTGTGCGGTTCAGGTTCTATGGCACCAGAGTCTCTCCCACTACTAGCTACTGTAGGAGCAACGGCAGTCAAGACTGAGTTCTTGGGTTTCATCCAATGGAGACTGCACTGGCAGTACTCATAGAACTCATAGAATCATAGAGTTGGAAGAGACCACAAGGGCCATCCAGTCCAACCCCCTGCCAAGCAGGAAACACCATCAAAGCATTCTTGACAGATGGCTGTCAAGCCTCCGCTTAAAGACCTCCAAAGGAGGAGACTCCACCACACTCCTTGGCAACAAATTCCACTGTCGAACAGCTCTTACTGTCAGGAAGTTCTTCCTAATGGTGGAATCTTCTTTCTTGTAAACCCATCTGCTTGTGCAAATTGGGATACCCAATTGGGATACCGCTTCAGAAATGGATTGAAAGACCCTCTGGGAAAATACGGAATGCGGCACTATGGGTTACAGAAGGTAAGAGGCTAAGAGGGCACAACTCGTTGGGTTTGGTTTTTTTAAAAGCCCAACTTCTCTCTCTCATGAGATCCCACAAAATCTCCCAAGACAAAGATTCTCCTGTTGACCATTAAGAGGATCCTTTCACCATCTCAATTCATGGGAAATTCAAGGCTTGGAAGAGAATTATAAGAGTTCCTCAGATCATAAAACCACACAGTCCCCTGATACAAATGAAAGCAGAGTGCTCAATAGTACAAGCAACTGCATAATAAGAACCAACTGACTCATGGCAGTGCACATCAGCTGAATGATCTCATAGGTCTGTTCCATCTCCAGTTTCCCATGTTTTCCCCCCAAAACTGTGCCATCTGAAGATGAGTTTATTTGGACAATGACCTGCTTTGGTGGAACATAGAAATGATTCTCCAGGCTTACTCACAGTGTGAACGTAGTAGCATTTGCAGCACTAAGGAGTAGGCTAAAGGTAGGTCAAACCAGCTAATTGTGTTGACTAGGGCTGGAACATCATGTGAAATGCGTTCCCATGCTACAGCTAAAATAATAGAGGAAAGCTTTCCTTCACCCTGGGTCTGTGGCACAGAGTTTCAGCTTCCCTGTTAACCCATTTTTCCCTTAGACTCATAAACAGTTCAGATGACATTTCCAGAAAATGTCTAGTTTACATTGAGTCTGAAATTATTTTCCCTTCTGTAGCCGTATTACCAGTGATGTTTTCACTGCAGTATGTGCTCTAAAAGACCTAAAAATGAAGGACCACAAATTTCATTTACATATGAAAATGTTTCTTTTTTAAGGGGCATGGACAAAACGGGGGGTGGAGATTCAATACCATTATCCAAGAGGCTGGGTTCTATAGCCTCTTTCTGTAATCTATATATACATAAATGTAAAAAGAGCATGTGAGTTTGGGTCCACTTTTCTCCGAAACAGCTTCACTGATTGCATTCAAATTTTGACACAACGTCCCAAGCGAATGTCCAAAGGTTCTTATAAAGTTTGCTAAGACAGATGTCACACCTGTGGCACTTAAAACACCAAAAAACCCATGTTTCAAACACACCACTCAGATGAAAGTGCATGCTGGGAAAAGAACTAGGTTGCAAACTATCGCCCTCTAGCGCCAGCTACACTGGTACTGCACCTATAAAACCTTCCCTCTCAACAGCACCTCGGCTCCCATTTACATTCTAGGTTGAAGCCTTTACAGAGTAGGCTGAATAGAGGTACCTACTCGCCTGGGTGGGGGTTTGGGGGAGAAGGGCATGGGATAGCTCAGGACATGGTGGGACCACTCACAGGGATGAACCGGAGGGGTGGGGGGAGAAGGGGGTGTGATACATCATGGGTCAGGACAGGGATGGGGGAATCACGGGGATAAGCTGGGGGGGGGGGAGAGGGGCCGGGTAGGGGAAATCACAGGGATACACCTCTCTAAACAGAACATGTGTAAACCAGGGGGACTCTGAAGGTGAGGGGAGTCTGAAGGGGGACTCTGAGCCTCCATTTAACAGACTGAGCTACAGCAATGTGTGGCAGGGCCAGCTAGTATAGAAATAAAAATGGATGGTAAGAAACCTTTCCTTGTCTTTATTCTTTCCTGGGCAACCGGCTGGGAGCCACTAACAGCATCCTGACAGAAGGGCCCTTAGTTGATAGGGCAAAGTAAGGTAAGATAATATTTATTTCCCAGTCAGTACTGTATAAGCAGAAATTAGATCTCCTTGGCTTGTTTATCTACTTTTCCAACTCATCTGTGTAAATGGATCCCAGGGCACAATAAAAATCTTCAGTGTTTCATTGTCTTAAAGCAGCGAGTTGTTGAGGAGTCCGTTTTTCAACAAAAACCATTTCAGTCATTTTGACAAAACCTGGCACCCTTGTCAGGAGCTTACTGAAATGCCTCTTATTCACAAACATCTGTCAGCTGCCATCAACCAGCTCCCTGCGGCTCTCTGGGATTGGGAGAGTCTTCAAAGCAATTCAGAAGAAGCATGCAATAATAGTATTGATCCATCCAAGCTAAAATGATGCTCCCAAAACATTTCACACTTACACAATAACACCAAAAGTGCACACATGTTTTTTGTACGAAGGGTTTTCTGTGCTTTCCGTGGCTTGCTTTCCAATATTATGTAAATGTACACCATAAGTTTGCTCATTTATAAATGTGTCTCTACCTTTACACCCCACCCTTCAAATTACCTTTTCTGGGTATATTACTCAAGATTCAACAAAAACAGTAATGGTTGAGAGCTAGTTCTCTGATTAAAGGTAAAGGGGCCCCTGACCATCAGGTCCAGTCATGTCCGACTCTGGGGTTGCGGCGCTCATCTCGCTCTATAGGCCGAGGGAGCCAGCATTTGTCCGCAGACAGCTTCTGGGTCATGTGGCCAGCATGACAAAGCTGCTTCTGGCGAACCAGAGCAGCGCACGGAAACGCCGTTAACCTTCCAGCCGGAGCGGTCCCTATTGATCTACTTGCACTTTGATGTGCTTTCGAACTGCTAGGTGGGCAGGAGCTGGGACCGAGCAACAGGAGCTCACCCCATTGCAGGGATTTGAACCGCTGACCTTCTGATCAGCAAGCCCTAGGCTCTGTGGTTTAACCCACAGCGCCACCTGGATCCCTTAGTTCTCTGATTAGCACAAAGCAATATGAAAGGTTTAGCTGACTGTGTGATTCTTTGTTGGTTCTGTGAGGTTTTGCAACTGAACACAAAGCTGATAGAAATATGTTTGGATACAGTTTTGCCTTCACAATTCATAAAAACCATGAATAACTAACTGGTAACAATTAGAGGGCCATAAAAGGTGTACTAAAAAGCAGCAGACAAGTAATGTATCCTTCAGCATATCATGTTCCATGAGCACAATATCTCTTACCCTCCAACATGCTGAGTCCCTAACTGGGATACACATCTTCCTGGCCATGCTCCTATGTGTGTCACATGACCCACATCAGATCACGGAGTCCAAAAGATGCACTTTTTGGGGGGGTCATGTTCTCACAGTGCCCAAAAATGTGTATTTTGGGGAACTGATTTAGGTTGTTGGCCAAAATAAGTGTTTGGGGTGTGTGAGAGATCTTGGTGCGACGAACCCCCTCGCCGACATTGCTGATAGATTATGAGATTATGAAGATACAGGAGTAAAGCAATCCCCACTCAATTCCTTACGCCTTAAAATAAACCCCTCAATTCTGGGCTTCTCAGTAAAGAGAGTCTAATTCCAGCTTTCGTGGCCTGATCTCACAAACACTCAGGGCTATTTGAATGAACAACCTCTTGCCTACAGAACAGGGACTCCCTCAACTCAGATCCCCACTGTATCAGTCTGCCATATCACCCTGGCAAACTTGTGGCACTCTAGGTTTTCACCATACTGCCCTTCCTGTGTGACTCTAGGACACAAACTATCCCTTTTTCCTTAGGTAGGTTTTGCCCTTTTCTGAGTCTCCACCTCTGTGAGTTTTAATACGCTGCTGGAATAACCAAGATGATACTCTTTGGCACAAAAAGAAGATGAATTTTATTTTCTTGAGAACATAGGTGTTTCTTTTCTTAATGATGCATAAGTTTACAAGCTTAATCCTTCAGTAGCACCTTAAAGACCAACTAAGTTTATATTTTGGTATGAGCTTTCGTGTGCATGCACACTTCTTCAGATACACTCGAAAGCTCATACCAAAATATAAACTTAGTTGGTCTTTAAGGTGCTACTGAAGGAATTTTTTTATTTTGCTTCAACTCAGACCAACACGGCTACCTACCTGTAACTGTTTACAAGCTTAGTTACAGTTATACATTAACTCTGTCAGACTTTAACTTCAAGTTATCTTCTTCCCTCTTCGTCACCACGCTCCCCCTCTTCCAACTGCCAAAACGGTTATTCCCTCCTTTTAAAACCGGGCACCGTCCCGCCTCCTAAAGATGCGCTGTCAGTTAAGCTGGAGGTGGATTAACTCTTTCTAATCCAGGGTGTAATAAATCTTCCATCCTGGGGCTAATCCGTTACACTTGGCATGAAATTGTTGTGACCCAAATGCCATCATGCTCTCATGGAAAAAAGGGATGCCTTGTTTATTCTGCGACACTTGCAGGGTATGGTCTCTCTCTCTCTCTCTCTCTCTCTCTCTCTCTCTCTCTCTCTCTCTCTCTCTCCCTCTCCCTCTCCCTCTCCCTCTCCCTCTCCCTCTCCCTCTCTCCCTCTCTCCCTCTCTCCCTCTCTCCCCCTCTCTCTCTCCATCTATCTATCTATCTATCATCTATGTATTTTTTTTCAGGGGGAGGAGAGGAAAGAACATCAGTCCCTGCTGGGGACAATGACAGAGGTGTTCAGAAGAAATAAAATGGCAGAGTCCACAAAAAAATGCAGCCACCATTTTTTTCTCCAGAGTGCTGCTACATACAGAACATTTTTCTGCTTCTAAAGAGGTTGAGATGGGACAGAAAAAATAACAAAACTCCTGGAAAGACCCCCCCCCCACTACTACCATTGGGTATCCATCAGTAACCCACCCCCAAACCTCCCACTGCTTCACTGAAACCACTCCCATTGCCAACCTCTTTACCCCCTCCTGAGAAGCTGAGAGACTTGACTTGAACTTTCAGCTCAGCCTTTAAACACATGTTTGATGATATAAATATAGATATATATGATTTTTCCTGTATTGTAAGACATCTGTATGTGCAAAAGAAGTCCTATATCCCTGCTCACTCCAGGCCATAACAGGATATGCCTAATTCAAGACTGGAACTACTGACCTCTAAAGTATTCCACAGTTCATATGGCTTCCTGAAATCCAGTCTAGCCAGCTTATTCATAAGGATGGAGGTTCATTACACTCCTTAAATCCAACAGTGGAAAATTCCAACCCTTTCCCCTTGTCTTGCCCCATTGTTTAATAGACTTTTCTTGGACATGACTGCCCTCCTTCCCAGACCCTTGTCCCATTCTTATCTTGTCCTGATTCTGGTTTCATCCTGCTGCAAATGCAGTGCTTTTTACCTGGGCGGATGAAGGGGTACGCATACCCCTAAACATTTTGTGAATCTATGTTTGGCCTCATTGCGGGGCTGTATTTCAATATGAGGAGGAAAATGAGAGTATGCCTAAACATATGAGGTTTTTTTTTTTTAAAGAAAAAAAGGACTGTGCAAATACATTCATTTCTGACCATTGCCTTCTCACCTAACTTCAGCTTTTTCTTTGGATCTGCTGCCTGTTTTTGGACAGGCATGCTAAGCTATGATATTGACTCTGTTTCTTCCTTGGGGCTTCTGTTTCATTGGCTGGATCATACCTATGCTGACTGGTCCAGCTCCGACACATGCTTATCTTTTTTGGATCTGAATATGTGTGTTTTATGTGTGTTTTGGCTGCCTATCCATGCTGTTCCCATAACATCTCTGGCTTTGTTAGAAGACTTTTTATATTCAGTGAAAGCCTGGACATTGTCTTAAAACACGAATTTGAATCTTGTGATGGACTCCAATTTCCACTCAACAACACCTGGAAGGTACCATGTTGGCTATTTTTTAAAGAAAAGCAAATAACTCAAAAACAGTGCAATAAAACCAAAACAATGTATAAACCAACATGTATACAGAAACATACAGAAGAATGACCGCTCCCTGCATAAAACGGTGTGTGTGTGTGTGACTTTTGCGTGGTTGTGCGCAGCCCCCTGGATCCCAGAGTGACCCCTGGCGGTTCGGACTGGCAGCCTTCCCAGGCTGGATACCTGGGTCTCTGCCAATTGGCCAATCCTGCCTGAGAAGGTGCTGCCAAGGTATTGGCCAGGTAAGGGGAGGGATCACCTAGCACACAATAGAAGTGAATCTTACCTTAGAGGCTCCAGTCGGCTCCAGAGCTTCTCCCACCCTCCAAACCCTCTTATTTTGCAGGTTAACCTCTCTTCTTACCTTCCAAGTCCCGGACTGCAGAATCTGGGACCGGCAGCCGTGTGACACCGGAAGTTGCGTCAACGTAACTTCCGGTGTCGCTTTGCCCTTCTATGGGCGCCCAAAATGGCCACTGCTGACACCGGAAGTCGCGTCTATGCACTTCCGGATATGCGTAGATGCGACTTTTGAAGCCGCCGACGGCCATTTTTGGTGCCCATAGAAGGGCAAATCAGAAAGAAAAAAAATGGCAGCCGGCAGGAGAAAACAATGGAGAAAAACGGGAGACGAAGTGATACGGGGGGGGGGGCACCGGGAAAAGGTAAGTAAAATCAGGGTTTTCCCGGAGAAAACGGGGTACTTGGCAGCTATGCCTCTCTTTTCCACAGGTACGCAGGCGCTGCTACATCAGGGTCGCTGTTGAAGGGCCGGAAAGGAATTTCCCTGCATAGGCAGGTTTCACCTTTCCCGTAGCAAAACATCACAACTTTGGCGGAATCCTAGTCTATATTCCTAAATGGGGGGGGGCGTGGAGCAGTGGCCACGCCCCCTTTGCGGCGGCGATAGCAGGGTTCCCCGTTAAAGGGGTCTTGAGGGGAGGCGTTGTCCATACGCCAAAGGGTTGTCATTGCTCTCCCCTCTAGCGGCGGCGAACGGGGGCGGGGGGCGGGCTTACTGCTTGAACATATCCCACACACATTCTGGATAACCCTGAAGTCTCCCAGATCCCCGGCTGGGGGCTGGGAGGGATAAACGCCCAATGCCTGAGCCAAGGTCTCCCTACATCTGAATCTTAATAAAGTTGTGGCCAATTTTAATCCCATAGCAAGTTGTCTTGAGTCATTATTCCGCTCGGGGGTTGCCTGGGGTTTGGGGGGCTCCGCCTGTCTGCGCAATATACAGACAACCCCCCCCCCAAAAAAGAGGAAATGAAAGAGAGACGGAGACGTCCAAAATGTAAATAACACAAGGCCTAGATCTCACCATCAGGACTTTCACGTCATTAAATGGGGGGTGGGGCAGGGAAAGGTATGCATATGCTGTGGGATATAATAATGAATAACTATACACTTTTTAATGATATCACACCTTGCCAAAAACCTCAAGTTGGCTATCTTTTATCTAAGGAATAGGAGGTCACACTGGAAGCATAACAAATACAGCTACAGCCTGACTGAAGCTGAGAATTTCTGATTATGTGTCCCCTTACTTTGATTGACTACAACTAGCTTCATAGTTTTGGGATCCAGCAAGGGGCAGACTGTCCCTTTTTGCCACCTGAGGCAAAATGGCAATGCGGCGCCACCCTGCCGCCCCTGTGGCCCTGCTGCTCCCTTTGCTTACTGGGGTGATGGTCTGGCAGGGGTGGGTGGGTGGGGAACCCACAGCAGTGTGGTCCCCAGGGTTCTGCCACCTGAGGCAACTGCTTCAGTCTGCCTTTTGGGTGGGCCTGCCCTGGACCCAGCAGGCTGAGTGCCCAGGAAGCTTTTTATAAATCACGTCGCCTTTTGACTTCGAACGGAAACTCTCCTTTCTTAAACTCACACATAGCTTGACCTCTTCTTTTGCAATTATTCTTAGCCCAGCCAAGCCACCATTCATGTGCTGTACATATGTGAACTTAGCTAGTCTGTTTTAAAACTAAAATCACTATTTTAGGGGTGCTGCTAGGGCTAAGCAATGTCATCCCTTGGTTCTTAAAAAACGGAACTCCAAACTCAACTGATGATTAGAAGAATTATGTATCTGTTCTTTTCTTTTTGGTCTACTGTGAGTAAATGTTAGTTCTTTGTAATATTCACACACACGCGCACACAAACACACACACACACACACACACACACACACACACACACTGCAGGATTTATGTATAAGCTAAACAAACTATAGCTTAGGGCCCCACTCTCTTTGGGGCCCCCAAAAATATAGTTCTTCTTAATTGTATTTCACAATTAATATACTACTTCTTAATTGTATTTCAGTTCAACAATTACTTTGATAAAATACAGATTTTGTTATGTGCAAATGGCTTTAGATAACTATTAGGGCCATAAATTACCATATAGCATATATTCAACACAAAAAACAGCGACAATTTGTTGTTGACAAAGGACAGCTGAACATATAAAGGGCCCCATTACCTTCAGTAGCTTAGGGCCTCATCAAATCTAAATCCGTCCCTACACACACACACACACACACACACACACACACACACTTGACAATCTGCACACACAAAGCTGCTGTGGAATCATTGCTCCCCCCCCATCCTGCAATCATTCAATAACCCAATAGGCTTATCACATGGTTGCTGCAATAATTTAAACTGAACATCTCAAGTCTCACTGGTGGTTCCATTGACCTTAGTTATAGCAGAGCAGGTGTCACGGGCATAAGCTTTAATAACATATTTTTGCAACCAGATTGTTCAAGAATGACAAAGTTTACTTTTAGCTCAGCTTCGCTGGAATGTTATGTTACTTTCTATGGGGTCTGGGATTTGTTTGTCAAATGCTTCAGATCAAAGACAACCTGGAAACGGCTTGAAATAAGAATGGACTCATCAGTCTGAAGGCTGAAGAGGAGGAAAGATGCTTGAGGATTTAGTGCATAGCTGCCAAGTTTTCCCTTTTCTCGCGAGGAAGCCTATTCAGCATAAGGGAATTTCCCTTAAAAAAGGGAGAACTTGGCAGCTATGATTTATTGTTGAACTTATTGCTGTTTGGATCAATACGAATGAGTGATATGGTTGATATTCCCTGTTGCCTGTGGATGGCTTTTTGAATGGACGATGTCCTTGGGGCGGGGTGGGTGGATTAAAGATGGAAGGGTGGACTCCTGCCCTTCCTGGATGCTAAAAGTTTGTGAATCTTCAATTCACAAACAGAGATGCACGTCCTCCCAGCTCCCACCTGAGACAACTCCCATCTTTCTCAGCATCACACCTTGAGGAAAAACCACTCTATTCTGTCTCTCACACAGATCTCTTCTATCAAGAGAAGGGAGAGAGTCCTGAGGGGCTTATAAAGAGGTGTCAAGAACTTCACCTGTTGAATTTCTCCCCATTTTGAAACTGTTTAAAGTTGGGTAAAGCCATCAACCAATTAAGCTGCAGCATTGCTCAAATGAGAATAACCCAAGACTCCAAATGGTAATTTAGCTCCAAAGAAAAGATTTCTATTTTGAGGCCTTTACCTAATGGGAGAAAAGACGGAGGTTCATTGTTTTTTATTTTAATGTAAGCCACAGTTGGCTTTGTCTAGGAGCAAATCTGGGTACAATCCCTTTGGCTCACATTTTAGAATGACTTTAAATTATAACGTAAGATTAGCTGAAGAAGCAACCAACAATGTTAACAAACAGAGAAGGCAAGCACTGTAATTATATACAGCCTCTCTTGGAAAATTGCTAGCACAAGACGTTTTATTTTCTTGCAAATATCAGCTCTTTTGGTTAGAGCTGTCAGAAGCAATTGGCTTGGAGTCGCTCGATGCAAAGATATCAGACCTTCGGCATCATTGCTAGAAAGAGCATAGAAACCCAGCAAGGTATTAATCAGTCGTTTGTGATGCCTCTTCTCTGCTGATAATGCCAGAGGAATGGAGAATGAGACATAAATGACATAGCCTCTCAAGGAAGGCCAAAGGAAACTACATTTCAAACACACACACACACACACAAATACACACACACCATAGCTGCCAAGTCTCCCGTTTTCCCCGGGAAATCCCCATTTTTCCAGCTGTTCCTAGCTGAAAAAATGGATTATTTCCCCCCCCCGGTTTATTCTGGCGTGGCGGCCATTTTGGAACTGGGCGGAGCATGCTCAGAAGCGACTTTTGATGCTGCTCTGCCCAGTTCCAAAATGGCTGCAGTGCGACTTCTGGCGCGGTGGCCATTTTGGAACTGGGCAAAGCAGCACCAAAAGTCACTTCTGAGCATGCTCCGCCCAGTTCCAAAATGGCGGCAGCGCTACTTCCGGTCATAGCTGCCAAGTACCCCATTTTCCCCGGGAAACCCCCGTTTTTACATTATTCTTTCTGGTGGTCCCTCGTATCACTTCGTCTCCCGTTTTACTCCATTATTTTCTCCTGCCGGCGGCCATTTTTTTCTGATTTGACCTTCTATGGGCATCAAACATGGCCACTGGCTTCAAAAGTCGCATCTACGCATGTCCGGAGGTGCGTAGACGGGACTTCCGGTGTCGGCGGTGGCCATTTTTGGTGGCCATAGATGGGCAGAGCGACACCGGAAGTTGCGTCGACAGAACTTCTGGTGTCACACGGCTGCCGGTCCCGGATTCTGCAGTCCGGGACTTGGAAGGTAAGTTTCCAGCCCGGTCCCTTATTTCTCTGACAGCAACTTGGCAGGTATCACACACACACACACACACACACACACACACACACACACACCCATGCTTGAGAATGCCATGTTATGATAGAGGAGGAATCAGAAACATGTGGCATGCCAGATGTTGGAATCTCACTCCCATTAGCCCCAGCCAGCATGGGCAATGATCAGAGATGATGGGAGTTATGATATAGCAACAATGGGTTCCTGCAAGTTCCTCATTCCTGTTACAGATTAACCTGTAACTAGTCCTTATATGTTTTGCACAAGGAGAACATTTGGAATTAGAGTATGAGATGCTGATTACTGAGAGATTCTGGTCTCCAGAACAGAGATGGTTAGCTGCTGCTATGAGGTCCTAGAATAATTCATTCATTCAGCCTTTAATTCAGACAATAAAATCATAAGAAGTGGTAGGAACATTCATAAAACATTGGTAATCCAGACATATTGAACACATAAAACACATCAAAGACTCAGTAGCCACCATTGGACAAAGTAGTTTTTAAATTTGACTTTAAAAATCTTGGCTAAATTTCCCGAGACAATCTCAGTAGTTTCGGGAATATCATCCCTCAACAGGTATTGGGTTACAAATTCTTTGCAAGTAGATACAGTACTTTAAGCTTCAAAGGAGCCACCAGTGGGTCTCTCCAAAGAGTGTCAAAGAGAAGGCAGTCCAAAATTATATGGTATATTGTAACTGGTGTATTCATAATACCACAAGACCAAAGTCTACTCTGGAAGGGTATTTTTTGGAACCTTGCAGACAGTACAGATGAGGGGAATAGATTTAAATGGGCTAACATAAAAACTGTACAACACAAAGGAGTATCTAACTTATAAATTATTTCTTCTGGCACAGCCTTACTGCTCTAGGATGCATATGTTCCCTGTGTCCTTGTTTATCAAGGATAGTTGGTCCCTGGTTCCCGGAGCTGATAAATCACTGTCCCTGGTTACAGTTTCATTAAGGTGAGGGCCACATTCGTCTTGGCACCAAGCAAGGCTTCCCTTGCTATCCAAATAGCAATCCAAGCATCCAGGACTTGATTTTCCTCAGGACCAGCTCCCCCTCCACACTTCCCATGGGTCCTGCTCAAGCTTCTTTATCTGTGGAGTGAGGGATGAAGAGGATGAATTTGGAAGTATGCAAAGCAGCTCACGGTCATGTTGTGCAAGGGGAAGAAGCCCTACACGCACACACGCCATGACACTATCATGTTTCTCTCCTGAGTAGCTTAGCCAGGAAGAACCAAATTCCTACATCTGGAAGCAGGTGGCCTTCAGGCTATTTCTGTGGGCTACTGGGATTCTCTTACTGAGGAATCTTCATCCCAGCTCCCTATCTCCCCCCAGCAGTGCTACTGGCTAGTTTATGAATGGGAAGGATGGGGCATTCATGACTCTCAAGGTCTCATTGGACTACAACACCTATAATCCCTGGTCACTGGACATGCTGGGTGGTGGATAGGATAGTTGGGGTCCACCAGCAACTGGAGTGGACTATCTCTAGTTCACCCCCGCCCCAACTTCTGATTTTGTTGCCCATTTGCCCAGAATGTATGTCCACCTTTCCTTTCCTTTCCTATTGTTGCCAGTTCCCCCCGCCCCGCCCCACCGTGGAAAAATCCTGGCATTGCAGGATAAGCATCGCTCAGCATTTGTAGAATTCTGTTTCCACAAAGGGGGTGCAGAAGTCTCACCATGACAAAAAAGGGGGGGGAGGCCTGAAGGCAAAGCACCCGAGAAAATGTGTGGACTCCCTTTCCATTGCAAAGCGAATTCTCTCGAAAAATCATCCAGATGTTGTAGAATATGGTTCCCCCCATCTCTTAAGTGTGCTATGGAATCTGCTTTGATTTGGACCAGGCATCCCCAAACTTCGGCCCTCCAGATGTTTTGGACTACAATTCCCATCATCCCTGACCACTGGTCCTCTTAGCTAGGGATCATGGGAGTTGTAGACCCAAACATCTGGAGGGCCGCAGTTTGGGGATGCCTGATTTGGACTGATTGGCTGGTCACCTTCATTACCCACGATAAACGTGTGCTGGGTTGCTTGCTAAAATAAATGCTCGCAGCCTCACTGACTCCACCTAGCAAGATGTTTGCACCACTCGCCCCTTTATCAACGTCTGGTTCTCCCTGCAGGGTGATACAGTGTGGATGTGAATATGCACTTTTGTTTGCTACACCATAAATGCAGCCACCATAATTGTGACATGGATTCGGACTAATAGCTGATGCATGCAAAGCAACAGCCAAACCAGCTGTGCTGCACTTTTTCTGGTAACTGGCCATCCAATTCTGGTGACTGGCCAAGAGGATAAAATTCTGGTTTTGACTGTACAGCTCTGGCAGTTGTGCAACCCTTTTCATACCCTGCTTGTCTTCTTTAGCCTGAAACTGTCAATTGCCTCACTGTTGTTAGTGCACACCAGATGTTCTGTCACTCCCAGCTCATATACTCATCCCTCTGAGGGTTGAAACTATTGGGGAGGGGAGTTCTCATACTTGGCATGGCAGGGTAGAGATTCATAGGTCAGAATCTTAACCCAAGTGTGAGCACAAGGAAGAAGAAAAGAAAAAGAGAGCAAAGAGATTATCCAAAGGGAGCGAGACAGATGAAATTTGGCTTTCTGGTGCAGCAAGCAGATCACTCCTGGTTAAGAATGGAGGGGAAATTCAGTGATGTTTGCATCTTAATGCTAAGCTACCTAATTCACACTTTGGAAACCAAAACACAGCTATCCTTCTGTCATGAAGTAGTGATCCTGCAAGCAGGTATCACTGGGTGGGCCCCCTCACCAGGTGGTAACAATTAGACCCCAAAGTGGAAGCATGTGATGGGGCTGGCTGGTTGTCAGCATCCCCCAGCCCAGGCATAGGGAAACTTGGTCCTCCAGATGTTTTGGGACTACAACTCACATGATCCCTAGCTAACAGGACCAGTGGTCAGGGATGATAGGAATTGTAGTGCCAAAAAATCGGGAGGGCCGAGTTTGCCTATGCCTGCCCCAGTTAATAATAATAATAATAATAATAATAATAATAATAATAATAATAATAATTTATACCCCACCCATCTGGCTGGGTTTCCCCAGCCACTCTGGGCATCTTCCAACCGAATATTAAAAACAGTACAGCATCAAACATTAAAAACTTCCCTGTCTTCAGTTGTCTTCTAAATGTAAAATAGTTGTTTATTGCCTTGACATCTGCTGGGAGGAAGTTCCACAGGGCGGGTGCCACTACCGAGAAGGCCCTCTGTCTGGTTCCGTGTAACCTCACTTCTCACAATGAGGGAACCGCCAGAAGGCCCTCGGTGCTGGATCTCTGTATCTGGGCTGAATGGTGGGGGTGGAAACGCTCCTTCAGGTATACAGGACTGAGGCCGTTTAGGGCTTTAAAGGTCAATACCAACACTTTGAATTGTGCTCGGAAATGTACTGGGAGCCAGTGTAGATCTCTCAGGACCGGTGTTATGTGGTCCCAGCAGCCACTCCCAGTCACCAGTCTAGCTGCCGCATTCTGGATTAATTGCAGTTTCCGGGTCACCTTCAAAGGTAGCCCCACGTAGAGCACATTGCAGTAGTCCAAGCAGGAGATAACCAGAGCATGCACTACTCTGGTGAGACAGTCTGCGGGCAGGTAGGGTCTCAGCCTGTATACCAGATGGAGCTGATAGACAGCCGCCCTGGACACAGAATTAACCTGTGCCTCCATGGACAGCTGTGAGTCCAAAATGACTCGCAGGCTGCGCACCTGGTCCTTCAGGGGCACAGTGACCCCATTCAGGACCAGGGAGTCCTTCACACCTGCCCGCCTCCTGTCCCCCAAAAACAGTACTAACCCTAACCCTAACCCTTAGCCGCCATCTATCCTCCAACCGCCTCCAGGCACTCACACAGGACCTTCACTGCCTTCACTGGTTCTGCTTTAAAAGACAGGTAGAGCTGGGTATCATCCGCATACTGATGAACACCCAGCCCAAACCCCCTGATGATATCTCCCAGCGGCTTCATATAGATATTAAAAAGCATGGGGGAGAGAACGGAACCCTGAGGCACCCCACAAGTGAGTGCCCAGGGGTCTGAACACTCATCCCCCAACACCACTTTCTGAACACGGCCCAAGAGGAACCAGTTAACCTGGTTGGGGGGAGGGGGGGGAGAGAGAGAACATGCCATGTATTAGACTTGCTGTTTGATGTTCTGTAGCTGGTATAGGAATTCATTCATATATTTTTTCAAAATGTAGTTCAGTTTCTGTTAATTGGTTAATTGGTTCTCATGGGAAACTTACAGATTCTGGCTTCACACAATTAACTCAAGGCAGTGTCAATTTACTCTTGGCAGAAAGCCAAGGTCTGCCTGACCTAGAAACTACTCTCTTCTGATTGGTTGCACAGTTGGTTTTTGTTAGGTGTTAGGAGTAGAAGTGCTGTGTATATGGTTGGAGAGAGACAGAGAAAGGATTTGTTTTGCTTTGCTTTGTATGCAGAAACTCTGCTGCTTTTATTTTCTTTTAATAAATCCTGTAAATAGTTATTCTGCGTCTAGCCGACTAGTCATTTCCACCTCAACTAGCTTCTGCGCTGTGCAGGAAAACTCTGCTACGTTTGGGCTAAAGCCACTAGAGCTATGCCTGACACTTCAAAATTCTAAGAGTCCGGTCCCCCCCCCCACAAGGTCTGAGGGACAGTGGACCGGCCCCCTGCTGAAAAAATTTGCTGACCCCTGGAATAAACCAAACATCATGAACCTTCTGCTTGTTTCTTTCACAGAGAAGCTTCCAGGACCCTCTTGAATTAATTAGAATAGGAAAGATCAGATCAATACTTTCTGCACTAAGAAATGGTAACCGACAGGGAGATCTTAGGATCAAGACTGAGTCATCATCACTTGAATTGGCTGGGGCAATTTATTTTACCAACACACTGCTAGCCAATTGCTTTTCCGTAAGTGGCTCTTCTGCCACAGAAAACAGCCTCTCTCCTTCATTTGTGCCTATTTCAGGGAGGAGAAGAGAGTGAGCAATGAAATGAAATATTGTATGCTTCCTAAGGAGGAAGCAGGCAGCAGGGGTCAAACATTTTAGCACTGTATCTGAAATGTTTAAGAATGGCGTCAAGAATGATTGTTTCAGTGTGCATGGTTGTGTTATGAGGATAAATAAAATGGAGTCATATGGTTGGGGGAGTTATAAAATGTCTGGGAGGCAGATGGGTTGCAGAAGGCTGGGACTTGGCACCTGAACCTGTAAATAAAAATGTATAGATCCTTGGAAAGCATATTAAAGAAGAAAACATATTAGGTGTATTGCAGAGAAAGATGACCTCTCCTCTCTGTAGTTTCCACTCACCACTGTTCAAAGAAACACATTTGTTCTAGTGAAAATATATGTATAAAATGCCTATCCATAAAAAGTGAGCTACGCTTTTGTTTGAAACTGATGCCATAATTGCAACCTGGAATATAAGCCATCAGGATTCCTCCCTCATCCTCATTTTAGATACATATTAAGACCTTATAATAATTATAATAAGAGGCTATATTGTCAAGCTTAAGATGGCATTATTCACCGCGTGGCAATTTTATGTGGAAGTCACTTTAAGCCTAATATAATCTTGCTATCTGTGAAACAACAGGGTTGACTATAGGGCAATCCTGATAGATGTTTTGTTCTGTTCTACACAGTACAGAGAATCGGTCAAAGAATTAAAGTGTGAGGAAATATACATCCCAGTTTTGCTACAAGTGGAGGGCAGGGCAAATTGGCTCTGTGGACAGATGATGGGAAATAACTTCATTTTTGGAAAAAAATAAAATCTTCGCTCACTCATCTACACATTAGCTACTTCAAGTGTCTAGCCACTCTTAAAAGAAGAAAGAGAAAGGCAGAAGTATATATATTTAATTAGCGGGTGGAGCTGTGGTCTAAACCACTGAACCTCTTGGACTTGCCGATCAGAAGGTCGGCGGTTCGAATCCCTGCAACAAGGTGAGCTTCCGTTGCTCGGTCCCAGGTCCTGCCAACCTAGCAGTTCGAAAGCACGCCAAAAATTGCAAGTGGATAAATAGGTACCGCTTCGGTGGGAAGGTAAACGGTGTTTCCGTGTGCTGCTCTGGTTTTGCCAGAAGTGGCTTAGTCATGCTGGCCACATGACCCGGAAAAACTGTCTGCAGACAAACGCCGGCTCCCTCAGCCTGTAAAGCGAGATGAGCATCGCAACCCCAGAGTCATCTGCGACTGGACTTAACTGTTAGGGGTCCTTTACCTTTACTTTTTAAGGCTCATTTTAAAGTGATTTTTCCATTAAAAATAAAATCCTTACAGTTGCCCCGATCCTGACAAGCCGAGGAAAGGTTCCTAGCCCCACGCAGCTCAAAGATACTTAAGCATTGGCTCTAGGCAATGTGCGAGTGGCAGAAATCCCAGCAGCAAGGCGCAGCCGCGGACGCGTGGTGAGGATTCACAGCGAGGTGAAGCAGGATCTGATGGAGAGGTGAAGCAGAAACCTGGCAAAGGAACAAACAGTTAGTGCCCCAGGTGCAGGAGGCTTAAATGGTCAAGGGGCGGATCCGAGGGAAGCTTACCTACTCTGTCGCCTCCGCCCTCTGGCACAGCCAAAGTCTCAGCCTGCATCCCCATTCACCAAAGCAGGGTGCAGGCTAGGATCCGGTTCCTGATAGGTGCAATGCCGGATTTATGTATAAGATAAACAAGCTATAGCTTAGGGCCCCACTCTCTTGGGAGGCCCCCCCAAAATTAAAAAAAATAAAACTGGATGTACATTTCCAAAATATAAGATAAAAAACAATAAAACCTACATACAGCAACAATGATGCAAGTAATGGACCCGTCTGCTAGCCTGCTCCCTAAAATATCACTGGTTAGCTCATTTTTATATACAGTCGTACCTTGGTTCTCAAACTTAATCAATTCTGGATTCATATACTTCTTCTTAATTGTCTTTCACTATTAATATACTTCTTCTTAATTGTATTTCAGTTCAGCAATTACTTTGATAAAATACATATTTTGTTATGTGCAAATGGCTTTTGATTACTATTAGGTCCATAAATTACCATATAGCATATATTCAACACAAAAAAACAGTGACAATTTGTTGTTGACAAAGGACAGCTGGACTTATAAAGGGCCCCATTACCTTCAGTAGTTTAGAGCCTCATCAAACCGAAATCTGGCCCTGGATAGGTGGCAGGGACTTACCACTGCCTATCAGGAAGGGCACCGAAGTTCCGGTTCCATCGCCGGGGCCTCAGGGAAGTCCCTGCTGTTTTGCAATACTGCTACACCAAGAAGGGTGAGCGGACTTGAGTGCACACCATTCATTGAAAGCACATTGAAAGCACATGGCTACCCCCGAAAGAATCTTGGAAGCTGGAGTTTATCCCTCACAAAGATACAATCCCCATCACACTTAACAGCCTATAGTTCCCAGGATTCTCTGGCGGAAGCCATATGCTTTAAATATTTGGTGTGTCCATAGCCATATTCAGAGATGGACCCGAATAAAACTGGAACTGAGTCATGCAAGTTTTCAGTACCAACTGAAGACCCATGTAATCTATCCAGACCTTTGGGTGGTCTTTGTCTTCTGAGCTTGCTCTGAGTTTGTAGTGATGGAATTTCAGTGTTCATAATGGACCCAGGTGGCGCAGTGGGTTAAACCACTGAGCCTAGGGCTCGCTGATCAGAAGGTCGGTGGTTCGAATCCCTGTGACGGGGTGAGCTCCCGTTGCTTGGTCCCAGCTCCTGCCAACCTAGCAGTTCGAAAGCACGTCAAAGGTGCAAGTAGATAAATAGGAACCGCTACAGCGGGAAGGTAAACGGCGTTTCCATGTGCTGCTCTGGTTTGCCAGAAGCGGCTTTGTCATGCTGGCCACATGACCTGGAAGCTATACGCCGGCTCCCTCGGCCAATAATGCGAGATGAGCGCGCAACCCCAGAGTCGGTCATGACTGGACCTAATGTTCAGGGGTCCCTTTACCTTTACCTTTTTACTATTGTCTATTCCTGTTCATTCATTCGTTTTAAAAAAAGAATGTTGTTTCATTTTTATTATGTAAATCTTTAAATGTTTCATGATTGCAACCTGCTCTGGGATTCCTTTTTCGGGACTGAAGACCTGGCTAGAAATATTTTCAATAAATAAATAGCCAGAACAAAAACGCCAATAACATTTCCTATTCCTGCTTGCTAAAAAGTTACAGTTATGGAATAGAAGTTGGACTGCAGAGAGTTCTGGGAATACAAAAGCTGGGTTTGCCATTACATTAAGCAAATTGCAGTAAAGAGTCCTCCTAGTCTAATTATACTATCTGGAGCAATGGAGCAAGGACTGGTTTCTAATGTGAAATCTTTATCTCTGGGATTCTAAAATTCCCTGCACTTCAGAACACAGCATCTATTACTTTGCTATAAAACAAGAGACATGCTTCCAGCTGCATGAAAATATAAAGTATTCATAGCCTGGCCAACATAAAGCTCAGCATCACTTATTTATTACTAAGTATTTCAGAAGCAGTAAAGAGACTATGATCAGAATCCACATCAACGGAAGTAAAGAGCAATTAATATAGATTATGATCATATTGTCTCCTTGGGAACTAAGTTTTTGCATTTAATTGCACATGGCTGTAACACTGAGCAAAACACTGCTGATATAATAAAACATCACTTGCCATGCATCACATTTTGATATACTCTTTTGGGTATGATAAATATCCGAGATGCATGCAAATGGGATATACCCATTGGTTTTAATAAATCAGAATTCTGCTGTAAAAGGGAGAGCACAATGTGTTTCTGGATTCCACTACACCAAAATGAATGGAAGGGAGGGTGGAGAATCTTCGCCTCTCAAGATGTTGTTAGACTACTAAGGTAAAGGTAAAGGGACCCCTGACCATTAGGTCCAGCCGTGACCGAGTCTGGGGTTGTGCGCTCATCTCGCATTATTGGCTGAGGGAGCTGGCGTATAGCTTCCAGGTCATGTGGCCAGCACGACAAAGCCGCTTCTGGCAAACCAGAACAGCACATGGAAACGCCGTTTACCTTCCCGCTGTAGCGGTTCCTATTTATCTACTTGCATTTTTGACGTGCTTTCGAACTGCTAGGTTGGCAGGAGCTGGGACCAAGCAACGGGAGCTCACCCCATCATAGGGATTCGAACCGCTGACCTTCTGATCAGCAAGCCCTAGGCTCAGTGGTTTAACCACAGCGCCACCTGGGTCCTTTGTTAGACTACTACATCATCCCTAATGTTTGGCCATACTGGCTGGAGCTGACATCTGTAGGACCACAAGTTTCTCCATCTCTGATTTGAGGGATTGAAGTATCCACAGTTAACTGAATTGTAATGTAGAACTCAAAAATATTGTGATGCACACCTGCACATACCTGTGTGTGTGTTTGTGTGCACGTACATGTGTGCTAAAGGGAATGTAAGTTGAGTGGTTATTCTGCTAACTATACATTGGAATCTACTCTGGATCAATATTAAGTAGAATTTCCATGACAAAATCATGGGTTAAATTTGGAGGGTCTGAGAAGTTGGACATTACCATGACTGGGGAGTATATCATCCTCTTCCATGGAATTGTTTTTGACTCTGAAGCTCCAGGGATAGGCTGTGGAAATTCTGGGTTAGACCTGTTCCTAGAGGATGAAATCTGGGTAGGGCATGACCTATATAAATAAAGGAAGTATGTTGCCAAGAGTTGCTTGACACAGGTCTAAGCTTAATGAACAGATCTAATGGAGACACTGTATTAAGTTAAAACAGATGTACTTTCAGCAAACTGTTTATTTGGCACACAGTTTGTAAGGAGGCCTCCTTATGTACACATGTTGCTGAACCACATCTGGGATTGAACCAGGATTCCTGAGAGATCTAAACATGAATCACAAATAGCCCGAGATGATGTGGAAGCCACTTATGTGGACTTTCCTCTGCAGACTTAATTTTTCATCCAGCGAGGCATATAAAACACCACTGTGTGTCAAGGCCCCGAACCCTCCCCCATTTATTGGAATAAAAACACATGAACACCAGCATTTTAGTTTAATGGGCTAATGAAGGCCACAACTTTATTGGTTACAGAATGTGAGTGGCATTGGCTTAGACATTGGAACTGACTATATCTGACTCCTGACCGCCATGCAGGTAGTCTCATAAGGGTTATCCACAAGTTAACACCAAGCCCTGTTGATGTATATCAACTCAGAGCTTCCCCCAGGATCACCGGTGGGGACGTGCCATAACCCTAGCCTCTACCTGGCTTCGGACAGGAATGACACACCCCCCCCCGGATTCCTTTAGCAGAATACCGTAAAAGAGGAGGGGCAGGTGATGGCCACAACCTCCCCTCCCATAAACCAAGAGCTTCCAATACCTAACAGCCAAACCTTACAAAGTTGTGACGATTTGCTACGAGGTAGGCGAAAACAAAGTGGCTGGTGCCAACTTGCCAAGTGGAAAAATTCCCTACCAGGCCCCTTCAAGAGGTGACCAACCAACCTCCCCTCCCATAAACCAAGAGCTTCCAATACCTAACAGCCAAACCTTACAAAGTTGTGACGATTTGCTACGAGGTAGGCGAAAACGAAGTGGCTGGTGCCAACTTGCCAAGTGGAAAAATTCCCTACCAGGCCCCTTCAAGAGGTGACCAACCAAGGTCCAAAGCAAGGCCAAGGTGTCAAACACATGAAAATAGGGCGGGAAGGTGGGAGATCCGATGAAGGGTGAGCTTCCAGCTGCGCGGCTGCTTAAATCAAACAAGCCATGCCCCCCCCCCCAGCCAACCAGATTGGTCGGCTGTGAGCGTGACGCGGCCAGGACTCCCCTATGATGCGAGGGACTAGCCACGCCCTCTGCTGAACACGGGGAGGGTGCATGGCCTGTCCTCAACCCCGCGCCGCTGGGGTTTCATGGTCAAAGTGTTAGGCAAACACAATTGGTACACTTTGACCATGAAATTAGAGCTGATGAAGAATAAACGAAACAGGGCCTTGTCCTGGATTTGAAAAGCATTTCAACTGGAATTTACCTTAAGCAAAAAACAGTTTGAAGAATTCATATTTAATCTCCTTTCTGGCCCGAGTTCTTGGAACCTTTTCTTTTGATTTCCTGGTTGCAATTTACCTGCCATAGAGAAGAGTTTTCTTAATATTGCGCCAAGATCCTTACATCCTGCACGAGGAGAAGAAACACCTGTAATTTTCAAAAAGACTTCTGGTTCACTTTTCAGTCCTGCGAAATCGTATGGATGCTATAGAATCAGAAAGGTTAAATACCAGCTAAAGATATAAATTCCTAAGAACCAATGCAAGGTTTTTGTTGACTGCATGACATTATGAGTCATGTTTAATTTCAGGTGCCAGTTTTGTATTTGGGTTGGAAAAGGAGATCTGCATCCATGCTTGTTCTATGCGTGCTTCTTTTTAAAACAAAATTGTGGCAACTGCTCAGATAAAACTCTCCCAGGCTGCTCTCGGTCTCTGGCTGGAATTTAGTTTTTTTGGATTTTCCTCTCTGACTCACAGACCATGCTGACTTTTGCTGTTTTAAACAATGTCTTGAACTCTCTCCAGTGTCATCTTGGTCTAGTTCCATGTAATGTGCTGCAGACCATATGTTCTTCCTTGTACATGCTAGAGATCCAATGTTGCTTTTGAAAACAGCTGGGGTGTGTGTGTCTGAATAATTGCATTGAGCATCGGCAAGAGTAACAAAAGAATTGAAAAATTTACATTCCAGAAGCACAGACCTATTTATAGGATTGGTTCACACTTATATGCTCAAGCTTCTTTAAAAAGAAATTTACATTGCTTGCTATCATACAGTGGTACCTCGGTTTACAAACAAAATTGGTTCCGGAATTCTGAAGGGTACTTAACCTGAAGCAAACTTTCCCATTGAAAGTGATGGAAAGTGGATTATTCCGTTCCAGACGGTCCGCGGAGTACTTAAACTGAAAATACTCAAACCGAGGCGTACTTAAACCGAGGTATGACTGTATACTATTTGAAAGTAAGTCTCTCTGTAGTCAAAATGATTTATTCCCTAGCAAGTGTGGTTAGGATTGCAGGCTTGATTACCTAACAGTTGATGACTTGAATATTAAATTGGACTTTGTTCTTTACAATTTCACACACACACACACACACACCCAACAGGACTTCTGAAACTTCTACTTTTTGCATATAACACTTATGCATTAAGTGACCAGCATTTATACATCCAGGTATTTGCTGCTAATTCTTCAAGTAAACACGCAATATCTCAAGACCAAGAACCCTGGCATTTCACTGAAATTCTACTCGTCCACTCCCTCCACACTGTAGAGGACAGTTTCTTTCCCCCTCCTTCCTTCACAAATTGCTGAAAACATCTCAGATGAGATTATCAAGTCAGAATAGTCCAGTGTTGCTTTTGCTTTTTGCTGCGTTAGCAAAATAAATCCCTGTTCGATCTCTCTATACTATACTGAAATTTAGCCAACATATCTTGAAGGGAGGTGGGATGTTGTGAAATGACAAATATAAATGATTCAGGAAGGCTTTCTCTCTTTTAGAGCTATGACTGCTCGGGACTATAATACTTTGAAACCAAAAGGCACAAAAAAACATTTTCAAGTACCGGTATATTTTTCCAAATAAATATTATGCAGAAAATGTGCCGACAGATTGTGTTTTTAACATTTTTAATCAAATCAGGAAAAAGTCAGAAAAAGGGTGGCACAGATGTCTTAACCCAGTCAGAGTTCCCACCCCAGACACACTCACACATTTTTTCCTTCTGCACCAAATGAAAGCTTTGACTCAGTGTCTCACTCGGCAGACATTATTTGTCGACAGAACACAGCTGCAATTCCAATTTCAGTGGTTGAGATTCAAGTCATACTCAGAACAGACCCACTGAAAGCAGTGGGCTTAAGTGACAATGGCACACCCTCCAACATTTCTCTGATGAAAATGGTCTGGAGCCGACTGCTGCTTGCAGGTAAGATTCAAATTCTATTGCGTGAGGCTGTGAGCTGGACAGTCCCTCCCCTTACCTAGACAGTCCCCTGGCAACACCTCTCCAGGCGGGATTGGACGATTGGCTGGGGTAGGCGGAGACCCCAGGTTTCCAGCCTGGGAAGGCAGTGCCAGTTCCAAACTACCAGTAGCCGCTTTGGGATCCAGGGGGCTGAGCGCGACCATGCAAAAGTCGCCTCCCGTTTAATGTGGGGAGCTGTCATTGTGGACTCTAAAATAGCACACTTTAGGTAGGGAACTGCCCTTGTTGAATTGCTCACTTAAAAAAAGAACTGAAATCCCGACATTAGGACTAAGAAAATGAAAACAACAACAACAACAAAGCAAAACAATGGAACATTGAATCAAACTAGGCTGACAAGAGTTTTATCAGGCAATTTACAGTTGCTTCCTGCTGTGTTTTTTAACTCACACAAGAACACCAAACCTACTTCCCCTGAAGATTGGAGGGCTAAAACGCCTCTCGTGTTACTGTTATGTTTAAACATGCTGATATTCTGCAGATGGCAAGAGCTTGTCCTCAATTCGCTTTTCAGCTGCTGTCAAGTACTGTAGTGAGAAATCAAATCACAGAGCTGTAGTTATTTCAGCTTGGTGGAAGGGGGGAAGGAGACACAAAAAGCCAAATGTGGCTGTATTCCACCATGTCCTTCCACAGGCCAACCCAGCAGTGAAACAAGCCATTCTATCAAGATCCGAGTAACAACTGAATAAAGATGGCAGGGTTCATGTTAGCAAAACTCTATTCACCGTGACAGCTGAAAAGGGGGAGGGAACTAGATTCTGCAGCCCAAAACAGCCTGAGCAAACCCGGGTGCTTCCAGATATCTGGTTGAAATGCCAAAGATTTTGTTAACAACAGGGTTGCCATATTTCAAACGGACAGAAAAGTTGTTGAGCTTTCAGTGGCCAAAATTGTTGAGCTATTTTTTTAATGGAAAATCGGCACAAACATTCCTGCTGCCATTGGCTGCCATATTCCACCTAAACATTAGGAAGAACTTCCTGACAGTAAGAGCTGTTCAACAGTGGAATTTGCTGCCAAGGAGTGTGGTGGAGTCTCCTTCTTTGGAGGTCTTTAAGCAGAGGCTTGGGGGTTGAACTGGATGGCCCTTGTGGTCTGTTCCAACTCTATGATTCTATGATATGTCCGGCTTTTTTTCGGACATTATTTTTATGATTTCTGCCCAGGCACTGCTGCCGACTCAGGTATTCTGGATATTTCCAGGAAATCCCAGACGTATCCAAGTTAACAATGAAAAGATGCCTTGCACAGGGATGAATAACCTGTAGTCCCCCCTAACCCTGTTGGACTACAACTCCCATCAGTCCTGACTATTGACTATGCTGGCTAGGCCTGATGGGAGTTTAAGTCCAACAGCATCTGGAGGGCCTCTGGTTCCCTGTCCTTGCAATGCAGTCTAGTTTAAGGACTGGAAATGTGTTCCATACCCTCCAGCATTTCTCCGATGAAAATAGGAACATCCTAAATAAAAATAAAAATGATAATGATGATGTTATTTATACCTCGCCCATTTGACTGGGTTGCCGCGGCCACTCTAAGAGGCTTCCAACATATATAAAAACATAATAAAACATCAAACATTAAGAACGTCTGTAACCAGGGATTTAGCTACATTCACACTTTATATGCGTTATAACACTGTGACACCAGATGGCGCTGTAGAGTCCTGTCTTTTGCCACCGGGGTTTCCCTGTATGACGTTTACAACGCATTTAACTGAATTGCTTCTTTGATGTGTCCAGATCCAGCCGTAGGCTGCCTTCAGATATCATCTAAAGGTTGTATCTCTATCTCCTTGGATTGGGGAATCACATGATTCCATACCCTCCAACATACCTGCCAAGTTCCTCTCTAAAAAATAAGGGACCGGACCAAAAGTAGCATAACGGAAGTAGCGCGGCGCCCATTTTGGAACTGGGTGGAGCATGCTCAGAAGTGACTTTTGATGCTGCTGTGCCCAGTTCCAAAATGGCTGCCGCACCAGAAGTTGCGCTGCAGCCATTTTGGAACTGGGCAGAGCAGCATCAAAAGTCGCTTCTGAGCATGCGCCGCCCAGTTCCAAAATGGCCGCCATGCCAGAATAAACCGGGGAAAAACAAAAAAAATCCGGTTTTTTGGCTGGGGACAGCTGGAAAAACGGGGGTTTCCCGGGGAAAACGGGAGACTTGGCAGCTATGCCCTCCAACATGCCTCCAGTGAAAATGGGGACACCCTACCATACCCTCCAATGTTTCTCTGATGAAAATAGGGATGACCAAAAGAAAATCGGGACGTTCTGGGATCAAATCAGAAACTGGGACAGCTTCTGTAAATCTGGAACTGACCCTGGAAAATAGGGACACTTGGAGGTTCTGGTAGTCCTGTCTGAAATAGTGGCATCTATCCAAAATATGACACCCACCCACCCACTATGATTTGGAATCAAATCACAAAACCATACAATCTGAGCTGCATCTAGTGCAATGGGGATTTTACTGAGCAAAGATTTTGCAAGTTTGGAATATAGAAATATTATTTTAAACGCTGCAAACACACACCATAAAACACGCAGCTTGCTCAGAGCAGGAGCAGTTCTATTGGAAAGGAAATGTTTCTGGTAGTATTCAGCAAGTGAGCAGATTCCTGGACTCATGAGTTATTCATGTCACAGAAAGCGTCAGGATATATTATTAATAATGATGGTGACGGTGGAACTACGCTCCAGAAAGTGAGAGTGCTATCAACAGCATGTAATTGTTTAGGCAATTGTTTCCACAACAGATTGATAAATCATGCCCATAATACTAATGTAGTCATGTGTAAGCATTAGCTTTGGGAAAGGCTTCTCCTTTGTGTTTTTGGAAGCAGGGCATATGGTTATCATATCAATCATAGAAAGAAGCAGCCAACAATCTCTGGGATTGCTTGCAGCACCGGGATTGGAGGGCAAATCTGTCATGTAAAAAAAGTGTTTCTGTAGCTCATGCCAACTGAGAAAAATATTATTATTGCTCCTTCCAGGGGTACCAACTTGAAAAAAATATGGCGGGGGCAGGTAAGCCTTGCCCCTTTTTAATTTTTTTTCTTCTTCCCAGTAAATATACAATTGAATAAACTTCAGCTGTGAGGGGCTGGGCTGAGGAGAAGTGGTGGGGGCCACCCCTCCCTTCACTTGAACCTTCTCAAGAACAGAAGGACAGTATAGATTTAGAACAGTGGTTTGCAGAAGGGCATATAGTTCAGAGGCTGCAGAGCTGGGAAATACTGGAAGAGGAACAGCAGGAAGAAGGAGAAGCACCAGGGGAGAGACAGCTGACAGACTCAGTGTCCTTGGAAAGCATTCCTGACCCACCCTCTCCCAAATCTAGGCGGGCATTGAGGGTATTAAAACAGAGAGCTCAGAGACAGAAAGCTCAGATTAATTGACACAGGAGTAACGTCGAATAAGGGTATCTGAAGAAGTGTGCATGCACACGAAAGCTCATACCAATGACAAACTTAGTTGGTCTCTAAGGTGCTGCTGGAAGGATTTTTTTATTTTATTTTGTGTCAAATAATGGGGATGTAGGGGGGATGTATGGAAGTGAGACCTGGACCATAAAGAAAACTGATTGCCGAAGAATTGCTGCTTTTGAATTATGGTGCTGGAGGAGGCTCTTGAGAGTCCCATGGACTACAAGAAGATGAAACCTATCCATTCTGAAGGAAATCAGCCCCGAGTGCTCACTGGAAGGACAGGATCCTGAAGCTGAGGCTCCAGTACTTCGGCCACCTCGTGAGAAGAGAAGACTCCCTGGAAAAGACCCTGATGTTGGGAAAGATGGAGGGCACAAGGAGAAGGGGATGACAGAGGACGAGATCGTTGGACAGTGCTCTCGAAGCCACCAACATGAGTTTGACCAAAATGCGGGAGGCAGTGGAAGACAGGAGTGGCTGGTGTGCTCTGCTCCACTGGACCATGGGGTCACGAAGAGTTGGACGTGACTAAACAACTAAACAACAACAAAGGGAGGCTGGGACTTTACTTGGAGCACACCATTATTAGGGAAGGCTGCATTCCTTTGTCATTCTGTGAATTATTGAATAAATTGCTTGGTAAGAACTTTTATCGTTTCTCTGATTCTAGGCTTCCCCCATGGGAGGGAGCTGATTCCCCGAATCCTGACATCAGCCTGGACACTGAGGTCCAGTTCCGAAGGCCTTCTGGCGATTCCCTCATTGCGAGAAACGAGGTTACAGGGAACCAGGCAGAAGACCTTCTTGCAGTGGCACAGTTGGGGGGGGGCATTGACCTTTTTTGAGGGGGCACAATCTGGTGCTCCACTACAATCCCTCATCAAGGGAAGCTGCGCCTTCAGGGCTGGGGCAGTGGCGGCAGCGGTTGCTTCTCCTTATGGCTGCCCCTGATCCAGCTGAGAGGGAGGGGAGAGGGCGCAGACACCAGCCAGCTGCAAGTAGTGGAGAGGCGGCCCACCCACCCTCGGCATGGTCACATCCACAGGTACCTGCACACCTACACTGGGCAGTAATCAGGGATGCACCTCCGCTGCCTTCTTGGTGGTAGCACCCATCCTGTGGAATGTCCTCCAACAGATGTCAGGGAAATAAACAAGTATCTCACTTTTTAGAAGACAGCTGAAGGCAGCCATGTGGTTTTATGATTCGCTGGAAGCCGCCCAGAATGGCTGGGGCAAACCAGTCAGGTGGGTGGCATACAGAAAGACAGACAGACAGACAGACAGACAGACAGACAGACAGACAGACAAACGGTGACTTACAAAAAGGAATTAAAAACACCTTAAGCATTCACTTCCAACATTTTATCCTACTATCTGCCAGTCAAAGGCTCTGATGTTGCACATTTATAAGGAAGTACACCAGGAAAAACCCACATCACTTGCCTCTGAGAATGAGGTTTCTTGTCCAAACAATGGCATCCCTGATGCTTGGTATTCCTTATTTTAAAATAATAAAAAAAAAACTCTGAGAATTTAGTTTTTTTGTAAGTCTTGCAATTTTTGTAAGCAAAATACAAGAATACAGAAGACTTTTAAAACCTCTGTTGTTAAAAAATATTTCGCATCACAGAAGGGGCTGGAACAGAGGCTTATTACTCTATAAACGGCCAAAATAATGTTTTGGATAGGCAAATTCTCCATAAATAAGCAGAAAGGTTGTTTCCCCTCAGTATATTAGGGCTGTTTATCTTTTCTCAGGCTTCATTTACAAACATAACATTGCATTGAAGCGAAAAGTTCCCAAATTGAATGGTGTTTGTTTTTTACTTTGTGGCCACCCACAATTTTTGACCGGGGATTTCTTAACCAAAAGAAAAACCCAAACCCAATGCAGCTTGTGGATCTTCTCTGTATCTATCAGCTTATGCAGAATGGAATTACTCACAGCTACATTTTCAAACAGCAATTGCTAAAGATGTTCCATCCATTTATAATTCAGGATCTCCCTGTTTCTGCTTGTGTTAGGGACAAAAATAGGAATGTTGGATAATGTAGTTTGGCCTGCATTTTTAGTTTGCATTTGTCTGACTTGTGGATTGAAAACACAGTTATTCTTCAGGCTCTACAGTGCTCCAAATGTTGTGAATGCAGTTCTCAGCTTGGAAAAAAAAAGCATACAAAATGCATTCTAGGGGAAATGTGTTAAAAATGTGTTTAGATGTGACTTTTCTTGCAGAAAGCCGGACAGAAAGGACAGACATATGAAATGGTCATAGACTGGAGAAAGACTCACCCATCAATACTTACATGAAAAGGTTAGGATTTTATTTTATTTTATTACATTAGAATTAGTATAATAAAGAAGATATTGATTCTGGTTTGGATAAGTGGCCTAAGAATCAAAGTTAATTAAGTGCAACTTTTTTCCTGTCTTTATGTTGACCCACAAGGTTTTCCTGTTGACCCACAAGGTTTTCCTGTCTTTATGTTGACCCACATTTTTCTGTGAGCAGAGAATGGGGGGTAAATGAAATACATTAGTCTCCTCCAAATTAGAAGTCCGTCTGGCCTACATTATAGGTCTTTGCTGTTAAAGGCAACTTTCATTGTGATATTGCACATAACAATAGAAGTAGTAGCAATAATAATAATAATAATAATGCATTATTATTAACATATTTCTTTTTATTGTTAATGGGAATTGAACATTTTATTTTCTGACTGTAACCTATCAAGTGATTTATCCCATGAAACTGATTCCAAAATAATTGCAGGAAGTGTTTTGAAATATTGGGAAAGCAACCAAAAGTCTTTGGGAAAGGTCCAAAATACATTTGGAAAAGTGTGGCAGTGTTGGGGGGCTGGAGTCTACAGTGTCCCGTTTAGGATCTTCTGATTTAGGTCAGTAACGTTCCAAATATAGATCATGAGCCATTTAATATGGCTTCTGTGAGTTGCTTCATAGATCATTCACCTTGCTGGCAGCAGCTGTAGAAATACCAAAGGCTTGAGAGCTAGAACCACAGGACATTCCAAAACAAATACAGTGCTACCTCGGAGGCTGAACGGAATCTGTTCCGGAAGTCTGTTCAACTTCCAAAACGAAGTTCGGAAACCAAGGTGCAGCTTCCGATTGGCTGCAGGAAGCCATGTCGGACGTTCGGGTTCCAAAGAACATTCGCAAACCAGAATACTCACTTCCGGCTTTGAGGCGTTCGGGAGCCAAAACATTTGACTGGCAAGGCGTTCGGGATCCTAGGTAGGACTGTATGGTATAATCTTGTCAGCTGCATTTCTTGAAAAATCCCCTGGTTAAGTCTGAAACTGGGGATTTACATACAGTACCTTCTTTCCTCGTGGTGGGCTACTTGTTTTGAAAGTTTTTAAAAATATTTTCAAGTTATCACTCAGCCACCGCAGAACAGGAATGTTCTGCAAATGGCACCTGCCTCAGAAGAAAATATTTGCATTGCGAAAGAGTTGTATCTTGCGTGTCTTATCACAGCCAAGAGAATTTGGTTCACTGAGCATCCACTCCCATACATGTTTTGCTTCTTTTTACTTTTTCATTTTTCTTCTTTTCCTGAAGAGAAGTCAAAGGAGTGACTCTTCCGCTCTTGGTGACTCTGCTTCAGTGCTCCATCTGTTTTAGTATTTTAAGTTTTGCTTGTTTTAAAGTATGGCTGAGGTTTTTTCCCTTGATTTTACTGTTTTATCATTGTAAACCGCTTTGAGTGTTGTTGTTATTACAATCGAGCTGTGCATAAATTTTATGATATAACTAACTAACTGCATACAACGTGAGGGTTAACCAGCCCTGATATTTTTGTTGTTGTAGTTTCAAAACACACAGCCTGTTTTGATAACTGTTTGGGGCAATTAAGGAGCATCTCCACCCCCTGTTTGGGGCAATTAAGGAGCGTCTCCACCCCCATCATTCAGGTCCAGCTCTGAGGGCCTTCTGGCGGTTCCCTCACTGTGAGAAGTGAAGTTACAGGCAACCAGGCAGAGGGCCTTCTTGGTAGTGGCACCCGACCTATGGAACACTCTCCCATCAGATGTCAAGGAAATAAACAACTGACTTTTAGAAGACATCTGAAGGCAGCCCTGTTTAGGGAAGTTTTTAATGTTTGATCTTTTACCGTGTTTTTAATATTCTGTTGGGAGCCGCCCAGGGTGGGGGTATAAATATTAAATCATTATTATTATTAAAACAGATCTTTTCCTGTTGGGTTTAAGTTTCCTTTGCCAACTTTTCTACTATAGAGACAGTAGATAGATAGATAGATAGATAGATGATAGATAGATAGATGATAGATAGATAGATGATAGATAGATGATACCGTATTTTTCTGTGTATTATTGGACGAGGTTTTTTGACTAAAAATCATGTCAAAAAACTGAGGTCATCCAATTCACGGATAGGTGCATGGGGGGGGGGAGCGCCGTGCCGCCAGCCAGCTTGTTGGCAGGAGCACGGCTTTCTCCGATGCCGCAGTGAGCCGGGAGCAATCGGGGGATGTGTGTTTCCTGCCCACAGCTCATTGGCGGGAGCGCAAACTCCCCTGATGCCACTGCATTCGGCGGGTGCTCCCTGGGTCATTTCCCGTATGTGGGGGCGTCAGGGAAGGTTGTGCTCCCAGGAGCGCAACTTCCCCTTGATGCCGCTGGGTCCGGGGAACAATCTAGGGAGTGTTTCCTGGCCGCAGGTGCATGGGGGGAGAAGCTCAACAACTTTGGGCCATCTCCCCCTATTTTCCTAAAATTGAGTCCCCAGAAATAGGGGGGTCTTATACAAGGGGGAGTCCTATGGACGGAAAAATATGGTAGATATATGATGATAGAGATAGATGATTGATAGATAGATAGATAGATAGATAGATGATAGATAGAATGTGAAGAAGAAACTGAATTGATCATGTAAGACCGTGTACCTGCTTTATTTCTGTATGCATTGGTAGTATTTTTTACATCACTAAGTAAAAATCTAGTGAACTAAAAGTCACAACCAGTGTTTGTTTGTTTGTTTGTTTGTTTTGAAGAAAAAAAGGTGCCAGTACTCACCAAGAAGTTGTTACAGTCAGTGCCACACTTTTAACTTTTTTTTTTAAAGGGGGAAGGTAGTGTGTACCCTTGTGTACCCCCAGAAAAAAAGCACTGGCACAATAAACAAAAAAGACACTCACTAGAGCAATGAAGTTAAAGGAAAGCCAACTGGGAAGCGGTTCCCACATAAAATAGGATACATCATTCAGCCTTCAACATTAAAAGAAAATAAGAATGCAAGGCCTCGTCTAGGCACTGCAGTGAAAACTCATCCAGCTGTGTTCCAAGGGTGGGGGGAGAACATTTACTGGAAGAAATACTTCTGAGTCATAGTCTGCTTCTTATCAAGGGATGGCTTTCTCTCTTCCAGCTCGCCTTTCAGCCCAGCTTCAATGAATCACCCGTATTCTTGATTAAGTATGCTTTTCCATTTGCAGCTGGATAAGTACATCTCCAGTAGATTCTTGAGTAAAGAACATGCCCAGCTGCGTCTGCAGTGTTTGCTTGAACCGGAGAAGGGTCCTAATGGAGGATTAGTCAAGCTCAGTTGCATGTTGTTCCTCTAGAGGAGAGATTTGGATTACATTGGAGGGAACTAAAAATAATAATAAAATTGTCCAGTAGCACCTTATAGACCAACTAAGTAGTGGAATAAGTGGATTGCAAAAAGGTAACGGTAAAGGACCCCTGACAGGTAACTCCAGTTGCGAACGACTCTGGGGTTGTGGCGCTCATCTCGCTTTACTGGCCAAGGGAGCCGACGTTTGTCTGGTCCGCAGACCGTTTTCCCGGGTCATGTGGCCAGCATGACTAAGCCGCTTCTGGCGAAACCAAAGCAGTGCACGGAAATGCTGTTTGCCGTCCCGCTGGAGCAGTACCTATTTATCTGCTTGCACTTTGACGTGCTTTCAAAGTTCAAACTGCTAGGTTGGCAGGAGCTGGGAGCGAGCAATGGGAGCTCACCCTGTCGCGGGGATTCGAACCGTTGACCTTCTGATCGGCAAGCCCTAGGCTCAGTGGTTTAGACCACAGCGCCACCCATGTCCAAGTGGATTGTAGAGGGTTCTTAATTCTAAGAACCTTAGGCATAATGTCCAGGTTCTTGCATTTAGTCAGAAAGGAGATGTCACTTAGCTGGTCTATAAGGTGGTACTGGAAAATTTATTATTATTATTATTATTATTATTATTATTATTATTATTATTGTTATCATTATTATGTCAGACCAACATGGCTACCTACCTGAATCTAGAATCATTGGAGGAAACTGACTCACGCTTGGCTCAACCAGCTGTGTCGAGGGATGCTCACTAAAGATGGCACTGACTGCTGCCCCTATCAAAGTATAGACTGAAACATGAGTCCCGATGATGTGTAAGTGTTTCCAGAATGGGATCAGGATCAAGTGGGTTCTGGATCGGAAATAAACAGGGGCCTCCAACCCAGGGAGGGATGGTACAGGTGACAACCATCCCATTCTCCGTTACACTTCTGTTCCTCCCACATTCTTCTCTCTTCCAAGTCCACATATCGATGATTGTGCATCATTTGGAGATGCCTAAAATGATCACCAATGGGATGCGGGTGGCGCTGTGCGTTCAACCACTGAACCTAGGGCTTGCTGATCAGAAGGTTGGCGGTTCGAATCCCTATGGCGGAGTGAGCTCCCATTGCTCTGTCCCAGCTCTTGCCAACCTAGCAGTTCGAAAGCACGTCAAAGTGCAAGTAGATAAATAGGTACCGCTCCGGCTGGAAGGTAAACGGTGTTTCAGTGCGCTGCTCTGGTTTGTCAGAAGCGGCTAAGTCATGCTGGCCGCATGACCTGGAAAAACTGTCCGCAGACAAACATCGGCTCCCTCGGCCAGTAAAGCAAGATAAGCGCCGCAACCCCAGAGTCGTTCACGACTGGGCGTAACCGTCAGGGGTCCCTTTACCTTTAAAATGATCACTGCCTGTATTGCTTTTAAAAATAATGATAATTTTTTATTAGTTTTTACACATATTTTCCAGCATAACATCCTTTTAAACATCATTTCAAATATTTTGACTATCACAGCCTAAGACTTTCTTCAACCTCGACTGATGGTTTTCTAAAGTCTTTCTAATTATGCATTTTGTTACTATAATTATTGCTATAAACTGGAATTTCCAATACTGTACATCTATTCTAAATTCTTTTCACAATAATTTACAAATTACTCCTTACAAAACTTCTTTTAACCCTACAACCGATGTCAATTGGTTACAATTGCTTTCCAGATATATCGAAAACTTCCAATCCTTTAGGAATGGTCCTGCTGGTTCCGAATTTTCCCTGTTAGTCTCGCCGTCTCAGCTGTATTGCTGTTCCTTATTGCCTCGGTGGCCCTGGAGCACTTGGGGCTAGGATCTAGCATAGTCTGGGGATGTCTCTGGGCTATGCTACCTACCCGCTGTGCATACCTGTGGACTCTGCAATAGAAAGAGATTGACAGTGCAGGAATGAGAGGAATGAAAACAGACAGCTGTAAAGTGATAGAGGCTATTTTTGGTGTGCATGTTTTCCTTTTATAATGGATGAGGTTGTAGGTAGAGGGGAGGGGAGGGGAGGAGGAGATGTTACAAATTTGTTCCGGGTTCGGAGAAATGATGTTTGGCCACTGCTCTGACTCTGCATAATGGCAGAACATTGAGTCCAATCAAAGAAAGCAGACATGATTCACTTGAGGCACACATTCCCAAGAAGCACACAGCTGTAGGTCGTCTTCCACTGTTATTGGCCAGCGAGTTCCAGAATCAGTTCAGAACCACAGAGGCTTACGAGCATATGACATGTAAAAATGTGCCTGTTGACATGGATATTTATTATCAGTACTAGCAACATGATTGCTAATCTGGTGTGTTTGCCAAAATCCATTTAAAATATATTGTGGAGCGAAGGAGGAGAGCTCAAATTGTGTCAGGAGAAAACTTGGGTTTCTTATGCAATGAGCTCTGAAGAGGAAAGCTCTGTACCCATTTTCAGATACATAAGGGACCGTCTGTCTGCATCCCAAGTATGCTCAGAAATAATCTCCACTCCAACCAGCTTGCAATTGTGTAGGAAGAGTCCCGTGAAATTGTACGGTGTGGGAACCGTGCAGATGAGGAAAAAGTAAATCATATTCTGACAAATTCAGCTATAGCCCAAAGTGCTCCAGAGCTTCCAGTCAGAGAGGCCAGGGCTGGTGTCTAAAGTGTATATCTTCTCCAGGTTACATGCTGACCATAATTACTTCAGCCTTGGTGAAATTCAGCTTCAGCTGGCTCATATACAGCTTGCCATCCAATAGGGACAAGCACTGGATGAGCACTGGGATACAATTTGTTACTGAGAAGCTGAGTTCAGCTGGAACTCTGCACATGCCCTGAGACCATGTGCTTAAACAGCTCAGGATTGCAGTACCTCAAGGACCTCCTCTCTCAATATGAACCTACCAGGACTCTGAGATCATCTTTTGAGGTCCTTCTTTGCATGCCTCCTCCATGAGAGGTCCAGAGGGTGGCAACACAAAAACGAGCCTTTTCTTCAGTGGCTCCACCTTTCGCAACCCGAGTGTCCCCTGTACTTTGGTTTCTTTAACTTTGAGAAATAGATTGAAATATTCCTTTAGAAAAAAGGAGTTCTATTGAAATTCTGGAAGGAATCTATGGAATGGCTTTACACTACTCAGTTCTAAAAGGTAAGTAACTGAGAAGGTCCACGCTCACTTTTCCTGCTAATTCCTGACATTCCTGCCCCCACAGGATAAATACATCGGAAAGGTTTTAGAGATTCTGAGTGGTTCCAGTGAATTGACAGATTTACCGTGGTTTTAAAGTGAAGTGGACAGTAAATTGAGCCAGTTCTTCTTGGCTGATTTATTGCTTCTTTAAAGACTGGAATAGCACAGAAGAAAACACTATAGAAGGGAAGGTCATATTTTTTCTTACCTGCTGGTACAAAAATAGATTTTGTTCATTTGTCAGTAACAAATAGAACTAAATCTTTTTATCTCCCTGCCAGGTTCCTCTTGGCTGAAATAAAGAACCCACAATTTTCTCTTCTTTAAAGGTATGAGCAATAAATCTTCCGGAACATGGATGGGCTGGTTACAGTATCACATGCTCCCCTTTGAAAAACAATTCCAAACTAATCCCAAGGGTAAGGGTATTTTAAGGGTGCCATCCTATGCGCTCTTACTGGTAAAGCTCATTAACCCCATAAAGGGGAAATGAGGGTTGCGGAAGGGCTGGAAGAAATCCTATTTGTGTTTAAGGGGTGGGGTTAGGAGTGTCTGAGCCTGAGCGATTGGGGGGCTGTGTGTTGCTGGGGGGGGGGGAGCATGTATCAACTTTTTGACTGGCAGGTCGAGTCACTTAAAATCTCAGCGTCCTCCATTTTAGTTCCACTCCTGCAAGGTGTTCGAATCATAGCTGCCAAGTTATCCCTTTTTTACAGGGATTTTCCCTTATGCTGAATAGGCTTCCTCGCGAGAAAAGGGAAAACTTGGCAGCTATGGTTCGAATCTCCCTCCCGCCCACCGCTATTTCTTAAGGTTTAGAGTGACATTGCTTTGCCTTTTGCAGGGGCCCAGTAGGAATTTTGCCATCTGGTTGATTGGCTGTTGCCATTTGGTTTTTGCCTACTGCTTAGCAAATCGTCACAACTTTGTTAGGTTGGCGGTTAGGCTTTGGTTAATAAATCTGTTTGGTGGAGGGCTATGGCATGGACGTTCCTGCCCCTCAATGCTGCTCCTTATAAAAGTATTCCGTTAAAGGAATCCTGGGGCTCCAGGGCTCTAGTCCATACACCCCCGCAATGGTGCAGGGCTGGGGCCATTACAGAGCACGAGCCTTGGGGAACATTTCTGGTCGAGGGGAGACTGCCTGGGCACACCTATCTCCTCTCCCATGGGGTGTTTACTTGACTTCCCGAATCGCTAGGGAAGTCGGAGCTGGTCCTGTCCCAAACGGGGGACAGAAGATTAACCAAAGCCTAAGCCAACACTCAAATTTAAATCGTAATTTAAATAGCGTTGTGGCCAAATTAATGCCAAAAACCCAAACCAAAAATGATGTGTGTGGTGTGAGTTATTGGGGGGATTTCTGGTAGCCTCGGCACGCAAGGAAGTACCATTAAAATCAGTGTGAATGAACTCTTGATAAACCTGCATAGGATTGCACCACCGAAAATGTCCTTCAAAGTCAATACACGATGGTGGTCATTTAAGGTGAACAAGGAATGTGCAAATCAAGACTATGCTGGTAAATGAGGGACAATGGGGTCAGATGCAAATGAAGTGTAATACAAATAATAAGTTCCTTCCTGTGCATATCTTAGAGTAGGTGCCGTAAGAGTTGTGTATTTTGGAAGCTAGGTGCACCTTAACTTGGCATACATTCTTAAAGCCCTTCCAGAGCAACGTTGTAAGAAACAACCCTCTCTTTCTATTTTGTATGTTCTAAATTCACACAAATGGAATTTCGGGACCCCGGGGGCAAAAGGAAATAGAGCTGCCAAAAAAGCACATCGACAAATTGGTGCTTGCCCGAAGTGAAGGGTATGGGAAGAAAAGCCAGGAGATTGTGACAGTGATCTCATAGCTGATAAATCACTTCTCCTTGTCAGTACAAAGGTAAAGGCATTCTGATTGACGTTTATAATCCCCCAGCAATCCTCTCCAGTTCCTGCTTCAAAACTTCCTTAATGGTTTCAGCTGTAGCTCGGGCAGTGTTGAATGGGAAAGCTCCAGCACTCAATCCATAGAATATGTTGCACTAATAAAAATGTTCTTAACCTGCTATTCCCCACTTGTCAGAATTTGACATTTTAATACAGATTCTGAGAAAGAAAGAGAGAGAGAGAGAGAGAGAGAGAGAGAGAGAGAGAGAGAGAGAATGAACCAGACCCAAATCAAAGGGTGCTCCCAAAGAGTCACTATGTTTTGCTGGAGGGATTCAAGTGCATACCAGAAACTTATTTTTGTGCTTTTAAAGTGGATTAATGTCCTCTGTTGCCCTAGAGCAACAAACCCACTTTTTTAAATTAAAAAAACAAAACCCTAGGCTTTGTGGGAGTTAAGAAAGTGATGGGAAAATGCACTGAAAACTGGGGGGGGAGGGCGGGGTATAAATAAATTATTATTATTATTATTATTATTATTATTATTATTATTATTTTTACACAACAGAAACTCGGTTTTGAAAACTGAATTATTATTGTGACACACTTGAAATAATTAGCTCAGAAATGGAAAGAAGACAAAGTCCCTACCAGAGAAGAGTGGCAAACCAAGTTGATGGACTATGCAGAGATGGCAAAACTGACTGGAAAACTCAGAAACCAAGAGGACAAAAACTTTATAAAAGAATGGGAAAATTTTATTTAGGTGACCACTGTAAGCAGATGGGAACATTAGCACAACTTTGATTTCACTTGTAGTGTAATAATTACCATGGATAATATGGTTTGATATAAAAATTGGAGTATGGAAGAATATGCAGTAGTAGTAGTAGCAGTAATAATAATAATAATAATAATAATAATAATAATAATAATAATAAATATATTTATACCCTGCCCATCTGGCTGGGTTTCCTCAGCCACTCTGGGCAGCTTCCAACCAAATATTAAAAACAGTACAACATCAAACATTAAAAACTTCCCTAAACAGGGCCATCTTCAGTTGTCTTCTAAAAGTAAAATAGTTGCTTATTGCCTTGACATCCACTGGGAGGGCGTTCCACAGGGCGGGTGCCACTACCGAGAAGGCCCTCTGTCTGGTTGCCTGTAACCTCACTTCTCGCAATGAGGGAACCGCCAGAAGACCCTTGGAGTCAATAAACAATCTGACTTTTAGAAGCCATCTGAAGGCAGCCCTGTTTAGGGAAGTTTTTAATGTTTGATTTGTGCCGTAGTTTTAATATTTTGTTGGAAGCTGCCCAGAGTGGCTGAGGAAACCCAACCAGATGGGTGGGGTATAAATAATAAATAAATAAATATGTTGTTGTTGTTGTTGTTGTTGTTGTATAAAGTGAGACCCCAGGGAGGAGATGGGGGAAATCCTGAGATTTGGAGGAATCTCTTTATATGGATATATTTCTCGGTTTTCTGTTTATAACTTTAAATTTGTAAAACCAATAAAAATGATTTCAAAAAAGAAAAGAAAAGAAATAATTATCTAAAGGGGAAGAAATAACATGATGAAGATACAATACTGAAAATCAGTAAGAAGCGGAACAACCACATAGGGCCCCAACAATGATACAAGTATATCTGTCTTTGAGGTAAAAAAAACGTTTCCTTCCAAATGTGCACATTTTAAAATGAAATAGTAATTGGAACTTCTCTCATGCCTGAGGCACCTAGTCCCTTATGGCCTTCACAATTAAAGTTGGGTAATTAAATATCTATTGAATGGTTTCAGTCTCTTTCCCACATTTCTGTGGTTCACATTTCCCTGGCAGCTCATTCTGGGTTCAGCATTTGAACATATTAATTAAAGTTTTTTTTTTATGATACGAAGACATCAGTTTAACGACTTGTGCAGACCCTGCAGAAGAAAGGAGAACCTCACGGAGGGACTGCAAAAACCATTTATCAACAAACCTGGCAATCAATCCTTACTGAAGAAATGCTTTAGGACAGAGACATTTTATGGGGAGGGGTTTTAAATGTGGGGAACAATAAAATTACACATGTGATGATTGGCTCTCCTATGGGAAGGGGGATGTACATATCCTGCTATGGTCAAAAAAATCAGCAGCCTCTGTGATTGATTTAAGGCAGCTCATCTAGACACGATGGTCAGTGGTTTTAAATCTGTAGGGAGTATTGAAATCCAGCACAGCTGTTCAATTTTATAACTCAAAAAATATAGCTGTGTCCTGTGTTTATCAAGCAACAAACATGAACTTGAAAGCTTCTGCTGCTTTCAAAATTCTTAGTAGTATCCAGGGAGGACTGGTGGAAAAATTGCTAGGAAAGCAGGTCTCTCTGCAGTTCAGACAGGATTAATATTAAGGAACTGTGGACATAATATGAAAGGTGGCCCATTATTCTTGTCCCTACACCCCACAAGCACTGAATGTACCACAGAGCTTTCAGGAAAAAATGGTGTGAATATCCCGGGCATGGAAAAAGGGGAAATAATGCAACTAGGGATGATGAGAGTTGTACTTCAGAACAACTGGAAGGCACCACATTGGGGGAAATTGATGAAAGCTATAAGCCACTGGGTAATGAGAGATATGAACTATAATGACAGCAACATTATGATCCACACCCAAATCTGACAATAGCATCATGTCCTTTAAGCTAGTGCTGGCGACCCCTGAGCAATCAGAAAGCCCAAAGTATTCTCCTCCCCCAGTGAAGCAAATATATTTAGTATAGTAAAAGATCAAAGCTATCCATTCTTCAGGAAATCAGCCCTGAGTGCTCACTGGAAGGACAGATCCTGAAGCTGAGGCTCCAATACTTTGGCCACCTCATGAGAAGAGAAGACTCTCTGGAAAAGACCCTGATGTTGGGAAAGATGGAGGGCAGAAGGAGAAGGGGACGACAGAGGACAAGATGGTTGGACAGTGTTCTCAAAGCTATTAACATGAGTTTGACCAAACTGCGGGAAGCAGTGGAAGACAGGAGTGCCTGGCGTGCTATGGTCCATGGGGTCACGAAGAGTTGGATACAACTAAATGACTAAACAACGACAATAGTATTTAGTTTTCAGATCAGATCACTAATAGACCTACTTACTTATGTGCCCATTCGACCACTTCCATCTGTGTAATTTAATTTGTGGTTTTAGTTTATGGCGTACACTTTTTACTGTTGCCTTTATCCATTTTGCTTTTTTATAAACTTGTATTTAAACGTTTGTTTTCATTGATAATTTAATGTATATTTAAAATTTTAAGAAGAAGAAGAATGTTGTTATTGAGGCTCCGTCCAGCTGACTAGGTTGCCCCAGCCACTCTGGGCAGCTTCCAACACATATAAAAACATAATTAAACATCAAACATTAAAAACTTCCTGATACAGGACTGCCTTCAGTTGTCTTCTGTTTTATATTCTTGGAGATTTTGCTTAAATAACTAACACAGTAAAGTTAAGTTCTAAAGGGGAAAGTTGGATGACTGGTACTGTTTGTGGCACGTCTATCGCACCATAAACTCAACATCAAGGGTAGAAACTGTTGGATAGCGGCTCTCAGAAGGCCCCACTGCTGTTCTGCTGATGACACAAAATCTTGGCTCCAGCTATCTTGCTCCAGTGGTCCTCTCAGCACTGAGCAGCCACTGGTTTTCCTTCACCCATCTCTGGACCCTGAGTGGCTGCAGGTGGTGCTTGCCTAGGGTTGCCATACTAAGCTCTTGGGCTTTTTTGGATATATATATATATATATATATATATATATATATATATATTGGATATATATATATATATATATATATATATATATATATATATATACCCTGTTTCTCATATTTTAAGACATACCCATAAAATAAGCCATAGCAGGATTTTTAAGCATTCAAGGAATATAAGCCATACCCCGAAAAAAAGACATAGTGATAGGCGCAGCAGCAATGCCGGCCGCGGCAGGAGGAGGAAAAAAAAATAAGACATCCCTTGAAAATAAGCCATAGTGTGTTTTTTTGAGGAAAAAATAAGTATAAGACATGTCTTATAATATGAGAAACACGGTATATATATATATCCTCCTTGCCATGCATCCGGGTTTCCCCAGACATTTTTCCAATTTGTCAAAAATCTGCCCGGACGCCATTTTCCTTCCCAATTCTCAGGCATGTCTGGGGAAACCCAGACATAGTAATAGTAGTAGTAGTAATAGAAGTAGTAATTGAATTTATATACTGCCCTATACCCGGGGGTCTCAGAGCAGTTCACAGAATAAAATCAAGATATAAAACCACAAAATAAAAAATAAAATAAAAACAGCAACCCAATAGCTTTATCCCCCCTAAAAAAAAACCCCAAATTTTAAAAGGGCATAGGATGTAAATCGGATCAACCAAAGGCCTGGTTAAAAAAGAACATTTCTGCCTGGTGCCTAAAGGTGTATAATGAAGGCGCCAGGCAAACTTCCCAGGGGAGAGCATTCCACAGATGGGGAGCCACTGCAGAGAAGGCCCGTTCTCGTGTTGCCACCCTCTGGACCTCTGGAGGAGGACAGGGCCGGCTCTTCATAGCCCCCCGGTGGCGCAGTGCCACCATAGCGCGTGGCTGGTAAGGGAGGGGGCTGGTAAGGGAGAGGGAGGGGGTCCACTATGGCAAACCTGGTGTCAGGCCCGATGGGTATGAATTAGTCATCTAACATGATGTAAAATGACAAAATATTGAAGAACATGACCCGCCCAATGCCACACAACACTTCCAAAGGCAGTCAGTACATTTTTTTTCTTAAGTGAAGCATAAGCCTTTATGGGCTACAGTTTGTTTATTATTTAATGACAGTCTGCTTCAGTGCTATGGTAATTCAAGTTGACATTAGTAGTTGTTTGATTGACAATGGACTCTCTAAGAATTTTTTGTTGGTCTTACAAAAGCCGCTTAACTTCCTTTAAAGTTTATCTGGTATTTACCCTGAACATGGAACTAAATTTGCCTCAAATGTCACTTCAGGCAACATTTGGAAAATGTAACCGGATATTGCTTTCCTCTGTGTTATATTTTGAGACCTTTATGTCACCAGTTTTACTTGTTCGCCTGTGAGTTGTGAATCTAATGGATGAATGTTGCCCCCCTTACGCAAGATCCGAGGTGAAGAGCTAAGCAAACCAGCTGGGCTATCCATTTGTCTTCTGTTCAACTTATCAATAAATTTTAAAACACGTTCACAGCTGACATCACTCAAGCCACATGCAGAGTGAAGTTGTGCATTTGTTTTGGAAATCGCTGTAATTAAGGTTAAAGACAATAACTTAGCACTCGCCTGCCAAATTGTAGACAAACCATTACATTTTATGGGAAAGTCTGAACTGAAAACCAGATTTCCTCTACTGTTACTGGAAAATAGAACAAACAGTCCATCTTGCCCTGTTAGCATGTGAAATACTAACTTGATTCCATAAAAGGAATGGCTCACCAAATGGGTGAGTTGACTCTCGGGGAGACACAACCACCATTACTCACTGACATTTCCCCCCTACATATGACAGAACATTGTGGTTTAACCTAAAGCACTACTAACTGCAGCAGCGGGACACGGGTGGCGCTGTGGTCTAAATCACTGAGCCTTTGGGGCTTGCCGATCAGAAGGTTGGTGGTTCGAATCCGCTCCACGGTGGTGAGCTCCCGTTGCTTTGTCCTGGCTTCAGCCAACCTAGCAGTTTGAAAGCACGCCAGTGCAAATAGATAAATAGGTACCGCTGCGACGGGAAGGTAAACGGTGTTCCCGTGTGCTGCTCTAGCTTCTGTCACGGTGTTCCGTTGCACCAAAAGCGGTTTAGTCATGCTGGCCACATGACCCGGAAAGCTGTCTGTGGACAAATGCTGGCTCCCTCAACCTGAAAAGAGAGACGAGCGCCACAACCCCATAGTCGCCTTTGACTGGACTTAACCATCCAGGGATCCTTTACCTTTTACCTCAACCACAATAAAGAAAGGATATGGTTCAGGAGATGATGCGACAAATTCTGAGGACTGCCCATGACAGCAGCCATTTCCTGCAGACAAAAATATCACAATCTAACCAGGTTCTTCCTAGCTCTGGCAGACATGTGGTTCCTCTTCTTATCTCCTATCCTACCACAAGATTAGAATTTCAGAAATTCAGAGAAAAGGATTTCATTGGAGGTCTCTGATCATAGTCGTTTGTGAGGATGCTGAAGTACTCTATCAGCTTGTTATTGCCCTGTGCACTTCAAAACACTTCAAAAGCATAGTACCAGTGCAAGTAGATAAATAGGTACCACTGTGGCGGGAAGGTAAATGGCGTTTCCGTGCATTCTGGTTTCCGTCACGGTGTCCCGTTGCGCCAGAAGCAGTTTAGTCATGTTGGCCACATGACCCAGAAAGCTGTCTGTGGACAACAAACGCCGGCTCCCTCGGCCAGAAAGCGAGATGAGCGCTGCACCCCATAGTTGTCTTTGATTGGACTTAACCATCCAGGGGTAATTTACCTTACCTTTACCTGTCCTGTGCAATTTGCTAGCTCTACTATTCATGCTTGCTTGACAAATGCTGGACTTTCTGCCTGTGCTACCACATACCCTCCAATATTTATCAGATGAAAATAGGGATGTCCTATTCAACAACAACAACAACAACAACAACAACAACAACAACAACAACAATAACACCCTGCCCATTTGACTGGTTAAAAAAACTTCTCAATACACAGATGTCTTCAGATGTCTTCTAAAGGTTGTATAGTTACTTATCTCCTTGGGTTAGGCACCACATAACACTATACCCTCCAACATTTCTCCAGAGAAAATAGGGATGTCCTACCATACCTTCCAACATTTCTTCAATCAAAAGATAAAAATAGGGGATGTCCTAAGGAAAAAGTGGGACATCTGATCAAACTTTCTGATTTGGGTGTAGCATTACAAGATTATCCGCTCTAAAGACACTTCTTTGCCATAATCTTGCTTTACTTTAGTGCAACTTCAAAGTACAAAAGAACACAGGCCAAGGAGATTATTAAAAGTATTTTTCAAACCCAGTCCCTCAGTTTTGTTTGCTTTTAGGAAAACCCTTTTCCTACAGCATTTTTTCTTCCATTTCAAGCATGAACTTGGCCCTGACTTCTATTTGATTTTCCATTTGATTTTGGCTCTTTTTGAAGTCTCCCCCGCCTTGTGACTATGGATTTTTCTTCTTCTACTTTCCATCACCAGAGTGGAAACATTCCCGTGACCTCGGTTCTCTTGGAGCCATGGTTTATCTGATTCTTAATAAGAGTATTTTCCACGTCACCAAGCAAACCATATCCACTTTATGTAATTTTTTCTACGACCCTTTATAATCCTGTCTTGTAATTGGCCCACTGGAACATCTGTCCAGGTCAGTGTAAATTCCTGAAGCACTAGTGTGAATTTATATTTTGAAAAATTCCACAATGTGTGGACAGACACATTGAGGTCAGTCAGATTCAGAAAGGTTGGGACTAACTTTGTCCCATAGAAACATAGGAATCCACCTTTTGCTAATTCCATCTAGCTTAGTATTGTCTACATGGCAGCGGCTCTCCTGGATTTTAAGCCCATTCCATTTCCACACCTATCTGCCAATAAAATACAAAAAAAAATCACATTCTTTTCCTGTGTATTCCCCCATCACCTAAAATATACAATTTTGTATGCATTATACCCTAAAGTATATATATATTTACATCCATTTACTCTAAATAAACCTCTAGGTGCACATTTAACCTGAGGTATGTGCATTTTGGTTCATCTTTTTGAGATGAGAAATGTATTGCAGAATTCAGAGAAGTGCAAAAACCAAAGGATGACTGCATTCTGCCAAATTCGTCTGAGAAATGTGAATCAGGTTGAGTCACAAACAGTGGACTCAGCTATACAACTGCAAATGAAACGTCGTAAGTTCATTTTAAGTGCAATATACAATGTGACATTAGATGCCAATGGCGAGCCTTATGGAAAATTCTATGTATTTTTTAAACGCATTTTTTTTTAGAAAAAGCGTTTGCAGAACATTTTTTATACGTGTGTAGATTCCACCTTGGACCAAAGAAATCCTAGTTACATATCCTTCTGTGCTTCCTCTGAGATAGCAAACTCTTATTATTTCCACTTTATAATAAAAGATATACTATTACTCATATCATACCTTGAGGAATTCCACATTCTGCCCTTTCACACAGACCCAACACAATAGACTGTCATTAGTCAGTCTCCAAACCATTTCTAAATGAACCCCTGTAGCCCATCATCAATAGCGATGGCTGGGTTAAAAGTTAGCAGATAAAATCAATTCTGTTGCCACTCCTTTGTCATTGTGTCTTAGAATGACACCATTGACCAATGGCCACCCTTGTGGCCTACCACAACAAATTAAAGTTCACAAAGTTATTTAGGATAATAAATAATGTTACTTGTAAACCGAGTAACATTGATCTGGAAGTGATTTACGAGAGGATAAATACAGGCCTCCCGGGAGCTCCGCTTCTGAGTTAGTTTTTCTTCATTAATTGAAGGCACATTTCTGCATGTCTGAGAAACATTTGATATTAACTAGGGCTGTACCAAACGTTCAAAAATGGGCCTGTCAGAAACTTGCCTTTTCCTTGTTTCATATCTGTTTACTGTTGCAACCATCCGCAAGCCCAATACCATTTCCCGAAGTCTTCTTGGTCCTGGAGACCATGATTCCAGGACCCCCATCTATCTCACTCCATTTGAACCCAATAGCATTGCATCACCAGGGAGCCAATTTGTTTTCAGATGATTCAATTCAGAGTGAGGGTGGAAAGCATAAAGCTCACTCTGAATTCTTTGCATGCCCTCCTGAGAAACCACAAAAATAAGTGTCTCCCCCCCCCCCAGAGCATTTCCTCCATTTTCTTTCAGCCTGAGTGAGATAACCTTTAAGATTTGCCTGGTCACATAGGTAAAATGTAGCTTCTTGTGTTTTATTATTATTATTATTATTATTATTATTATTATTATTATTATTATTATTAAAGGTTTCCTTGGTTTACAAAGATATGTGCAATGTCTCTCATAGCATTCTTACAAATCAGTTTCATTTGTTGAGACATTGGGGAGGAAAGGAGAAGAGAGGTAGATGGCAGGAGGGTGCATCACAAAGAACTCATAACCCACTTACAGCAACCAGAAACACCATACCCAGACACTGGAAAGACCTGTCAGAAGTAAACATGGAGCAATGGTACCAAACAGTATGGGAAACAGCCTTACTAGAAAAATTAACCAATAAGTTGAAACTGACATGGGGACAAATAGAAGAAGACGGCTTCACCCCGGTATGGTTCCCCTTTATCACATACACAGCCCAACAAGACAATGATAAAAATCCACCAACAGCATACAAATCAAATCAATATGCAGCTTCTTGTGTTATGCAACCAACGATGATGTCAAAGTTTAATGGGAGAGCAGATGAAAATTAACTCCCTCAGTCTGAAATCCCTCGTTTCACTGACATTTAGGTCTACCTCATAATGGTTTATCAGGCTCTAGTTCTTCCTACCTAGTGTTGATCTACACATCTCCATTGTTTACTCCATTGCAGCCCAGTGGCTGGTAGGATGGGTAGTTGCAGCATAGACCTCATCTGTAAGGCCTGGACACTCACATAGAGCATCAAATAATGCCTTGGACTATGAAAAATAGCTCCCAAAGAATTTCACCATCATATCGTGTCCACTTGAACATCTCCTCTGCTCCCCATGGAGATCTAAGCCTTAAGAAGAGGACTCCGCCTCTGTCACCAGCCACCTGCCTCACCAGTCTCATCTTCCCTGTTGACAAGTTTTGAGAAAGAGGGGGCCCGTTCTCCTGGGCTTGGAACTCACAAAAATCGCAAGCGCTCCATGGGGGGGGGGGGGGGAAAGCATCTGAAAATTCTCTGAGAAAGTTGAGGAAAAGGCAAGCCAACTATGAAGTGAGACAGCGGGGTAGGGGGGGAGGGTTGGACTTACATTGCTACAAAGCTTTGTTATCTTTGTTGGATTAGTAAAGAATTCATTTCGTATTGTTTATCTTTGCTGTTCCTCTTTAGCGAGGGCACCATCAGAACCTGACAGAGCATCTTGATAGGAAAGCCTTTCCCAGCTCCAGTTCTCAGTGTATCAGATGAACAATAAGTAGAAACATCCATTTGCAGGGCAGACCTTGGGTGTTTTCCTTGCTTATTTCATGCCTTCATGGTCCTTTCCTCAGGGCACTTCTCATGTATTTTGTTGATCAACTTTGAAGCAGAACCGGGCATTTCAGGTTTTCATCAATGCATATATTCTGTATTTATGGTTGATTGTCCAGTGGATAACATTTGCGTTTTAATCAGTTATGGAATGCAGAATATTATTTCAGCCCCCTCCCTATGTGGCAGAGGGGCTCATCAAAACTGGAGCCAGAAGTTCAAAGACTTGCAACTCCACTGACTTTAAAGTAATTACAAGGTCTCTTTTGACGTGGGTTTTTGAATTCCCTCAGCGTTGCTGAATATAGAAAAGATGGGGAGAAATTTGAGTCAGTTCGCAATTAAAGGAGAATCTATCAAATTTGCACTTTTTGAAGCAATACAAGAACCAAAACACAGCCATTCTCAAAAGCTCATGCTTATCCCATTTTGTGATGTTGGATTAGTGACGCACTGACTCAATATTAGTGAAAATAACATATAAAAGGGCATTATGTTAGGGAAATTGCTTGCAAAACTGTGCACATTAATCAAAACTGCATATAAAAATATGTTTATGAGGAGAAATTTGTGCCAAAGAATTTTCATGAGATGTTTTTTAAAAATAAAAAAGTCACAAATTGCAGGGGAAATGTGGAGAACTGAAATTAAATTGTCAAAAAAAAAATGAGAAACTGAGAGAGGGATGGAAGGACCTATCAATTCCCAAGAAAGAATTTTGAAAAAGCTATATTAGCATGTTAAGATAAGGTGCTGTCATACAACCCTCTATTTTGCTTTTATGCATATCCGAAATCGGTGGCTGTCAGAAAGCTGATAAACGTATTTGTGGTGGGGCAGATTTGATGATAGGTTACCAAAGACCGAACCCATAATACTCTGCAAGTCTTCATTAGCACTTTATTGTTATTTTTTGTGAAAACTAACTAAACCTCTGATCCATTAATTCATACCTGTAATTGATTTGCACAGCCCCCAAAATTAGAAATACTTGGCATGATAAAGCCAAAATCACTGTTGACTGGAGAAGGATGGGACTTAAATCTCCGTCTTGGCCAGTGATGTCATGGTGTCATTGGTGATGTCATGGTGATGCAGTGATGTTGTCACACTACTGCAGTTTGAAGTGAGCCGTCAGTGAAATAATTATTGCATTGCAAAGCAGAAGGAGTGGGTGGAGGTTGTGGTTTGGTGGGGAAAGAGCAGATGAGTGGCCAGCTTAGTTGGCTCTAGCTACCAGGCCACATTGATATTTGGTTTGCAGTAGTTTCCTTTCAACAACAGCTTGCTCATCTTACAAAACTCTGTACCCAGAGTGCCTCATATTAAATGTTGCTAGATGACAGCACACTTACATAAATTGGCTTGAGACAGGAGCATTAGCGAGTCTGCTTGACCACATTGTGAGGAAATCTGTTATAAAATCTTTCTAAACAATTTGGTGTTGCCAAATCAAACAGAGCTACAGTTTTTACAGGATAAAGCCTCTCCCCCGCCACCTCCGGACAATGGTTTTGAACCATTTATGCAAGGGCTGTTTAAATTTATTTTTCTGTCAAAAGAGTGTGTTGGTAATAACAAGGTTGTGTGCTGCACGTATCTTTCAAAGCAACTACTCTATTCCAAACTTAAAAATGGAAAGCGTAATGCTGGTGGTCAACAAAAGAGGTTTAAAGACCTTCTCAAGGCAAATCTAAAAAGATGTAGTATAAACACCAACAATTGGGAAACACTGCCCTGCGAGCGCTCCAATTGGAGAACAGCCTTTACCAAAGGTGTCATGGGCTTTGAAGACGCTCAAACTCAGAATGAAAGGGAGAAACGTACTAAGAGGAAGGCACGCTTGGCAAATCCACACAGTGATCAACTCCCGCCTGGAAACCAATGTCCCCACTGTGGAAGGACCTGTCGATCCACGAAGAGTCGGACACGACTAAACAACTAAACAACAACAACAATGAGAAACGAGATTGCATTTGAAAACTATCAAAGGAGAGAGAAACCTGTTGTGAAATTCTGGGTGCAGGTTTTTTTGTTCAAATGGATGCTTCCTTTATTTTTCAGGCACCAAGGGAAGCCTCATTTAGTTTCATTTTACAAATCATTTTACCAGTGGTCTCTACTGGACAGCCTTCCTGGGTGCCTCCACTTTAATTAAGTCCCAGAGGAATACTTTCTCCCAGGGGGGCTTTTTCAGACCAGGAAGCCAGGGAGGTTGCAGAGCGCTAGAGAAATGTTTTGATTGATACATGAATTGCATACATACACTGCTTTTCTGCCAAGGCACCCGAGGTGATTTACAATGTTAAAATGTTGTTGTTGTTTAGTCGTTTAGTCATGTCCAACTCTTCGTGACCCCATGGACCAGAGCACGCCAGGCACTCCTGTCTCGCACTGCCTCCTGCAGTTTGGTCAGACTCATGTTCGTCTTTTCCAGGGAGTCTTCTCTTCTCATGCAAATAAATAAAAATCCGCACACCATTTAAGCTGGAAGTATTTGCACATAAGCCATTTGACTTAACAATGAAGTCACAAAGTCAACCCAGCCTTTCTTTTGCTTTTTGCAGAACATCAGTCTGGATCCCACTAATTAAGTTCAGTGGGTTGAGTGAGTTCAGATCAGAGCCAAAGTACATCAGGACTAGATCAGCAGGCCTCATGGGGACGGCCTGCAAAGTTCCCATGTTCTCAGAAGAAAATCTTTGTGGATTTGGAAATTCTGAGAGCTCATACTACATAGACAGAAATGAGTTTCTTACCAACGTGGGTTTTGTAGAATGCAACAACAAATTATCCTTCCTTTTCACAAACCTCACCACTCCCTTTGCTTATGCGCCAAATAATCAGGCTGTAGAAAAGTCCAAACCAGCGCTGTGCCAATATTCATCTTCTAGTTTTTCCAAAGTTCTTCTCCTGCAAAGAGGGCTTCTGTTTTCCTCCCTCGTTCTCAGGGCAATCAAGTATTTCTTTGTAACTGAAGGATGGAGAAGCACCAACAAAAGAAGAATGGCAGATGAAACTGATGGAGTATGGCGGAGATGGCGAAACTGACTGGGAAGATCCACAACCAGGAAGATCAAGTATTTGCTAAAGATTGAGTAAATTTAAAATTAACTTAAAAGACCACTGTAAGCAGTTAAAATTTTTGGCAGGGATGTAAGGACGTTTGCAATTTGGAATTCTTTATGATAATTATGGTTAAGTAATAGATAGATATTGGTAAAAGATGCAGCAAACTTAAATTTAAATATGGAATCCATAGAGGGAGGTCCAAAGGTTCAAATGAACCTTGTATTTGAATGTTTGAAAAGGTTATGTTTTATATGTATAAAATGATTAAAAACCCAATTTAAAAAGTGTTTTTTTTTTAAAAAAAGTATTTTTTTTTGTAACTGTTGCGGGTCTAAAGTTTTGATTTGAGCCCACCAAAGGTATTGCATGCTTTTTACCTTTCCAGCTATCAGCTCCTGAAAACACCATCATCAGTCAGCATGAGAGGCTTCTGATTATGCTGTTTATTTGTTCTGGTATTTTAACATGAGGAGGAATTAAAGAACCTTTTAATGAGGGTGAAAGAGGAAAGCGCAAAATATGGTCTGAAGCTCAACATCAAAAAAACTAAGATCATGGCCACTGGTCCCATCACCTCCTGGCAAATAGAAGGGGAAGAAATGGAGGCAGTGAGAGATTTTACTTTCTTGGGTTCCATGGTCACTGCAGATGGTGACAGCAGTCACAAAATTAAAAGACGCCTGCTTCTTGGGAGAAAAGCAATGACAAACCTAGACAGCATCTTAAAAAGCAAAGACATCACCTTGCCGACAAAGGTCCGTATAGTTAAGCTATGGTTTTCCCAGTAGTGGTGTATGGAAGTGAGAGCTGGACCATAAAGAAGGCTGATCGCCGAAGAATTGGTGCTTTTGAATTATGGTGCTGGAGGAGACTCTTGAGAGTCCCATGGACTGCAAGAAGATCAAACCTATCCATTCTGAAGGAAATCAGTCCTGAGTGCTCACTGGAAGCTCCTGAAGCTGAGGCTCCAATGCTTTGGCCACCTCATGAGAAGAGAAGACTCCATGGAAAAGACCCTGATGTTGGGAAAGATGGAGGGCACAAGGAGAAGGGGACGACAGAGGACGAGATGGTTGGACAGTGTTCTCGAAGCTACTATCGTGAGATTGACCAAACTGCGGGAGGCAGTGGAAGACAGGAGTGCTTGGCGTGCTGTGGTCCATGGGGTCACGAAGAGTCGGACACGACTAAACGACTAAACAATACAACAAAAACAATTTATTTGCTTGTGGTTTTGGAGCATTTCTACCCTACTCTTCATCATACGATCCCCGAGTGAGTGATAATGAAGCGAAACAACACTAAACTAAAACCAATACAGCAGAATTTATAAAAGAAGGTGAAAATGTGGGGTGTCATTAAAAGCATCTGGGGAGCCATGAATGGGGTTACTCCCTAGTAGTAGTGATGGAATGAACTCCCATTGCCTGGCCTCTATGGTTACTTGAAAGGACATAGTCACAATGTACATATTGTATATGGTTACAGTGTACAGATTGCTCTCAAGCTGGAAATCAAAATAAGGCTGCTTACTTGAAAGGAAACCAACTGCAGGCAGTGTCGTGGTGTTGCTTACTGGTTTCCCAATGTGGAGGTCACTGCTGGTAACTGAAAGAGAGGAGGAGGAAGACAGTGGGGAGATTAGCCCAGGGTGGGTTCAGTGTCAGGCTGCCCCCCCATTCCCTCTGCACCATGCCAACCTCCCTGTCACCTCACACTTCTCCCTGTCACCTCACACTTCTGTCTCTTTGTTGTCAACAGGGGCCTCCTGCCAGGCTCCAGGGAATCCCATCCCTCCCACGGTGACAGCAAAGAACCAGATAAAGAAGAAGAATTCTTACCAAGTAGTTTATTCAGTAATCACAGCGAGAGACAAAGGAATGCGGTCTCTCTCAAGAGAATGGCATTGCTCCAATTAAAGTCTTGCCCCCCTACTATTCTACATCACCCCTGCATTGGCTCAACTGAGCTTTCTGCCTCTGAGCTTTCCCTCAATGCCTGCCTAGATTTGGGAGAGGGTGGGTCAGGAATGCTTTCCAACGACACTGAGTCTGTCAGCTGTCTCTCCCCTGGTGCTTCTTCTTCATGCTCTTCCTCTTCCAATATTTCCCAGCTTCTCCCCTCTGCAGCCTCTGAACTATGACTTTCTGCAAACCATTGTTCTAAATCTATAGTGTCCTCCTGTTCTCGGGAAGGTTAAGGAGAAGGGAGAGCGGCCCCCACCATTCCTCATCAGTCCAGCCCCTGACACCTCCACATGGGGAAGCGTGGTAGGCAATGCCACTATACTTTCCTACACCCTGCCAGCTGTTAACGCAGGTAACCACTACAGCCAGTGTGGTGTAGTGGTTAAGAGTGGTGTAGTGGTTAAGACTCGTAATCTGGGGAACCGGGTCCGCGTCTCAGCTCCTCCACATGCAGCTGCTGGGTGACCTTGGGCTAGTCACACTTCTCTGAAGTCTCTCAGCCCCACCCACCTCACAGGGTGTTTGTTGTGGGGGAGGAGGGGAAAGGAGATTGTTAGCCGCTTTGAGACTTCTTCGGGTAGTGATAAAGCGGGATATCAAATCCAAATCCAAACTCTTCTTCTCAAAATCAAAAGGACGTAACTTCAGAGAAATATATTTAGGATGCAAGCCTTCTCCAAAGTTGTCGTCTTCTTCTTCTTCTTCTTCTTCTTCTTCTTCTTCTTCTTCTTCTTCTTCTTCTTCTTCACTTGTAGCCGAGTAAGATTGCCTTCCATGAACACAGTTTTAACAGTGAGTCCATAAGTGACTGTGGATGCCAATTCTGGATCCACACATCCTTCCACAGTAGGGACATAGGCAGGGACGTAGGAAGAGGGGGGCGATGGGAGCGCGCTGCCCCCGGCAGCACGATCCCGGTAGGGTGTCATCGCGGCTGTCCCCGCCCCCAGAACGTGCACCACGCCCATGCGGACGGCGCGCTCTGCCCCGGGACGCACACCGCCACCTTCATGCTCTCCGCCCCCAGTGCCGGAGCATGAAGGTCCGCCACTGGACATAGGTTTCCAGGCGGGAGTTGACCATGGTGAGGGTTTGCCAAACGTGCCTTCCTCTTAGCACGTTTCTCCCTTTCGTCCTGAGTGTGGGCATCTTCAAAGTCCATGACACCTTTGGTAGAGGCTGTTTTCCAACTGGAGCGCTGGCAGGCCAATGTTTCCCAGTTGTTGGTGTTGATACTACTTTCTTTTCTTTTCTTTTAGATTTGCCTTGAGAGAGTCTTTAAACCTCTTTTGTTGACCACCAGCATTGTGCTTTCCATTTTTAAGTTCAGAATAGAGTAGTTGTTTTAGAAGACGATAATCAGGCATCCACACAACATGACTTCCTCGAAGTACCATCACTCTGCCTACTAGTCTCCCCTGAGTTTCTTTTATCTTCTTATGGGCTTTTCCCGTGCAAACTCACACCAACACCATCTTTGCCCTCCATTCTCTGATCCACAGCAGAACACTGATTCTCCCAGCCTATATCATTCTCAGCAAAAGTCCCCTTCAAAACATTGGATGGAGATGGACTGCTGACATGCAAAGTTGGTCCTCATAAGGCAGGCATAGGCAAACTCCAGCCCTCCAGATGTTTGGGACAACAATTCCCATCATCCCTGACCACTGGTCCTGTTAGCTAGGGATGATGGGAATTGTAGTCCCAAACATCTGGAGGGCTGGAGTTTGCCTATGCCTGCCATTAGGGGTTCGGGAAGCCAGGATGCAATAGTGCAAACACTCGTTTTTCCTATGTCCGTGAGCTGTGGCGTTTGTAATCTATCCCTCTGCAGTGGTCATATAAACAGATGGAAATATAGTGCATGTTGTGATGATCTCATGCAATGGCTGACATGTGACTTTTCCTGTTTATCCTACACATAAGTGCTTTCTGTGTAGGAAATCCATAGCATTGCAAGGTCCAGCAGATCACACCCCTGGCACCCTGCCTTGCTGGCTTGTAGCTTGGCCAGAGGACAGACAGCAAAGGCAAAGCATATTCTATGCCCACAAAGCCTTTGTGCTTCTAAGCCAATATTTTATTTACACTCTAACGCTACCCAAGAGCTACTCTTGAACAAGCTGGGAACCGCATGTACTTTATGAGCCACACACTTTGGCCATCTCTGCCACGGAGAAAGCCAATGTAATTCTATATTTATCCTCCTAGACTTCAGCTTCTACTCTTATTCCAGCTCACACTTGGACAACACTTTACATTTCTATGTCTGGCATAGCTAAAACGACAGGAACGGTTCTGCACGGATGTAAATACACTGAAGACTGAGAAAAGCATGCAGGGAAGGGATTTGTTTGTGTAAGGTACTTCTGAACAGTGGTAATTTTGAAGAAGTAAATATTTCCTGGGGAGAGATATTGATTGCTAAACCATTCTGGGGACTGTAGTTCTCCATGAGAGGAATTGTGATATTCTTATAACTCTTAGAATCTTCAACAAACTATAGTTTCCAGAATTCTTTGGGGGAAGCCAAGACTGTTTGAAGTGGTATCATAGTGCTGTAAATGTATTGTGCAGTTGGGGGATCTAATAGAGACATATTAGGAGAGGTTGGCGGGGGACTGAGGGTATGCATGAGTACCTTGAATTGTTCCCGTAAGCTTTCTAGCAGCAATTGCAGCTTCCAGCAGACTGGCTGAATATGTTCTCACCGCTCACTGTTTACCAAGAGATGAGCTGCAGCTTTCTTCACCCAGTCTTAGAGATTCTGAGCATAGCTGCCAAGTCTCCCTTTTTTTTTTCGGGAAACCCCCGTATTTTAAACTGTTTCCCGCTGCCAGCCCGGATTGGGAAATATCCCGTAAATCCCCTGGATTTCCTATCTGCCAGGGAGGCTCCATTTTGGGTCCTGGCACTGCCCGATTTCCGGTGCCCAGACATGGGTAGCGCGACACCAGAAGTCACTTCTACTGGGGGGGGGTAAAGAAAATTCGCTTCATTTTTTTAAATGTCCCAGTAGAATAACTGCCAATCCTGCTTGTCGCTGAAAACCAGACAACCGTTTAAAACAAGTCCAATCATCCTTATAGCATCTATGTAGCTGAAATACATTTTGTTGCCCTGAAAAGAAAGCTCTATACCAGCTTTAAACACAGCCACGTATCACATCTCTGCTTTGGAGTTATGCAGAATGATGGCAAGCTGGCTGTCGTCTCATAATATGAGATGAATATAGAATCATAGAGTTGCAAGAGACCCCAAGGGTTAATCCCTGCAGTGCAGGAATCCTGCCCACAGCTGTCCCTGGGTGGGCTTGAACCACCAACCTTCTGGTTTACAGCAACACACACTGAGCCACTGTGCCACAGAAGCAATTTGCCAAGGCTGGCACATCAAGGGCCATATACATCAGATAATTGGGCAATGTAAATAGCAAGTCTTGTGAACAGCTTTGCAAGGTTGGAATGACCTTATCATGATACTGCCTGAACTAATGACCCCTTCTGCCATTCAAAGTATATTCAAAGGAACTTAAACAATGTGTATGTTCACAGAGGTCACCTACCCACACAAAGGAGGATCCTGAACCATCAGGATCTCCCTAGCAGAAGCAATGGAATCACATGAGGCCACTGGAGTCCAGTTGGATGAATGGCCACTAAATTCAATTGGGAGCCACCCAGAGTGGTTGGGGAGACTCGGCCAGATGGGCGGGGTATAAATAATAAATTATTATTATTATTATTATTATTATTATTATTATTATTATTATTGCATCGCAGAGACGGTTGAAAGACCACAACCCTGCTCTTCCCCTCAGTGTATGAGGAGTGTTATACTGAACACCCTTTTGAGGAGCACATAACCTCAGGATGGGGTGGAAAGTCATTTTGACCACATTTCATTAGGACTATCCCTCATCAATTGACTTTTTATTTGTTGACTTCCAAATGGATTTTTCAATGAACAAACTGACCTAAGCACTCTAATCCAATTGTCTTAATTCAGTAGTCAAACAAAGAAGAACGTAAGGACACAAGAAATTTGCATGCAGCAAGCATCTTAAGACGTTCCGCCTGCTAGACTTCTATGGAATGAGTTCATTCACCTGGTTGTTTTCTATTATATGTAATGCTACTCATTATCTTACTTTTAAGACAATACCCTAGGCAATCTACAAATGCCCTTGAAAAGAGTCACAGGAGCTACTCAGGATCTCGGTGACTTAGGGCAATAGAAGAAGAGCACGCAATAGTGATACTTAGCACTTGCATCACACTTGCAAGTGTTCAGAGTGCGTCACATGCCTTATTTAGCTGTAATTCTTATAAGAAGTCTGCAAATCAGCATTATTATCCACTACACTGCTGATAGGCAGGGGCTGAAGCTAAGAGAGACAGAGGGCGCGTGTTGCGTTCAGAGGAGGACAGCCTTTTTCAGTCTGGGGGCAATGCGCTCTACGTGGGCCTACCTTTGAAGGTGACCTGGAAATTACAACTAATCTAGAATGCGGCAGCTAGACTGGTGACTGGGAGTGGACATGAAGACCATATAACACCAGTCCTGAAAGACTTACATTGGCTCCCAGTACATTTCCGAGCACAATTCAAAGTGTTGGTGCTGACCTTTAAAGCCCTAAATGGCCTCAGCCCAGTACACGTGAAGGAGTGTCTCCACCCCCATTGTTCAGTCCGGACACTGAGGTCCAGCTCTGAGGGCCTTCTGGCAGTACCCTCACTGCAAGAAATGAGGTTAGGGAACCAGGCAGAGGGTCTTCTCAGTAGTGGCGCCTGCCCTGTGGAACACCCTCCCATCAGATGTCAAGGAAATAAACAACTATCTGACTTTTAGAAGACATCTGTTTAGGGAAGTTTTTAATGTTTGATATTTTACCTTGTTTTTAATATTCTGTTGGGAGCAGCCAGATGGGCGGGGTATAAATAAATTATTGTTATTGTTATTCCCTCACAGACAACCTGCTAGCGATGGGCAGGACAAGAGAGAAAAGTGGGCAGAGCAACAACTGCATCCCTTATCTTTGTATATTGCTGCCACAGTCAGAAGTTTCTCTGCATGCACATGTGCCTCCACCCTCTCTCCAGGCAAGCCAGAGGCATTATCAGAGTTCAAGGGCACAGTCCAGCCAGGAAGAGAACTCAAAGAGAGGGTGAAGAACAGTCAGCTAGCATGTGTGGCCTGGGGAGAATCCTAAGGGCCAATTAGGACCACATTTGGCCCAAGGCATAAGGTCCCCCATCCCTGGTCTTGGCTAATGTCATGGACTGGTAGGATGCAGAGGAATGGTGGAAGGTACCAGGGGAAGAAGGCTCAGAGCCCAGGGAATGGTGGTGGGACAGTGATGAGTGGTCAGAGGGAGAAGACTGGGAAGAGGAGGGGTCAGTAGCTGAAGAGGTCACAGGGCTTAGTGAGAAGGGAGAGTCCGTGGCAGAGAGAAGTCCAGAATCGGAAGCGGAAGTGGAAGCAGGAGAGTGGGATGAGGGAAGCCAAGGGGCAGAGATGAGGCAGGCTGGTCAAGATGCAGAGGGGCCTCCCCCTCCTGCTGCAATAAGCTCCCCTTCTCCCTGGGCTCCCAGTACTACAAGAGGCATGCAGCAAGGAGGAGCAAAGGAAGGCACACCAGTGGAATCTCAGATTGCTTGGGAAGGACATGGCAGAGAAGGAGACTTAGGGAGCTCTAGGAAGGCAGGAACTTTCATTCTCTGCAACTGCCTCATAGGGTCAAGACCCACTGAAGAAGAGATGCTGTGCTTATTAGGCCTGGCACTCCTGCACAGATCCTGTTTCTTCTAATGAAGAGTTAACTTCACTTTCTCTGTGTGATTTATTGCTGGCTTGCTCCTGACACCTAAGGCCACCTAGTGAGTTTGTGGCAGATGCGATATTAAAAATGGGGGCTTCCTGATTTGTAGCTCGGGTTCTTTAGCCTCTACTCTGCATCAGCTCTGAACATATGGTGTTTAATGAAATTTCCCTCTCCTAGCAAGGGCTTTACACTGACCACTTACGGTCCTGTTCTCTCTTGGGCTACTGGTGTAGGTGAGGGACTAAGGAGATTTAATGAGTGGCTTAAATTATTGTCCAGGTGTGGAAATCCAAGGAGCTGCATTATATTTTGCTAGCAACAAGTAGTAAGTGTTTAAAATCAGGATCTGATAGAGTCATATGAAATGTGGCCTGCTATTATTAACAGAAGGAATTTCAATGAGAAAGAGGTGTTTCCTGAGAGGTACTTGCTTACTACTTACTTAGCTCAACAGCATCTTTTTTTGATCAAAGCCCTTTGACAGTGAAACAGAAAGAGAATAGTCTTTTAGAAGAACATCTGTGAGATTTTTCATAATTTGACAGGCCTCCCCCATATTTGCTCCTCCTTAAGCCCAGTGGGACCAGTCTTTAGCCAATTCTAGAAGCTCTGGGAAAATTAAAAGAGCTACAGGAATGAGAACTCGTTCAGCTTGATGAGAAACGGAACTGACAGTGAAGTCCAGATCTGATTTCACTTGAACAAGTTAAAGTAATTAATCTTAATTGAAACTGAAATAAATGGAATAGGTTAAGGCTTCATTTATATCTTATGGGGGAAAGCAGAATTGGAGATGCACTATGTTTAAAAACAGTCCATTACAACAAGAGGGGTTTGGGGAAGACATAAAACAGAATGTATCCCGTTATGAAATAATAATAATAATAATAATAATAATAATAATAATAATAATAATAATAATAATATCTATACCCTGTCCATCTGGTTGGGTTTCCCCAGACACTCTGGGCAGCTCCCAGCAGAATGTTATTATTATTAATAAAAAAAGCAATAGAATATTAAACATTAAGAACTTCCCTAAACAGGGTTGCCTTCACATGTCTTCTAAAAGTCAGATAGCTGTTTATTTCATTGACATTTGATGGGAGGGCATTCCACAGGGCGGGCGCCACTACTGAGAAGGCCCTCTGCCTGGTTCCCTGTAACCTCACTTCTCACAGTGGGAGAACCGCCAGAAGGCCATCAGCTGAACGATGGGGGTGGGGACATTCCTTCGGCTATACTGGGCTGAGGCCAGTATTTAGGGCTTTAAAGTTTGAATCAAACAATGTAACTACTTAATTTTTATTGGTGGATGTTTTAGAGATGTTCTACACATTGCAAAATCTGACATAGCAGTTAGTAGAATTCAAGGTTGTACCGCTTTAAAGTGCAGCCGAATGTTCACGTGTGCAAATTGTTTTATGCATTTAGGCAATTCGCTTATTCAGGAAGAGGGCAAGGATTTCCTTACTTAAAAGAAATGCAAGAGAGCATTCAAAATGTGATTCTCCCACCCACACCTGCATTCTGATGTGGTACAGGTCAGAACTCTACTGCCACTGTCTATTGTGCAATACATAGATCAAATCAAAGTTAAATGACTAAAATAGGAAAGAAACTTTGAAATGTCAACTGGTAGAGGACATTATAAGTAAGAGGATGTCTCCTGCACTGCCTTGTTACTGGTCTTTAGCTTGATTATTCTCTCTGTCTCACTGCCTTTCAGTCCAGCTCCGATATTTCTAAAACTAATTTTGGAGTCGGTGTATTCATGTCGAGTTTGCTGCAGCTTTGAGTTTGTGGCATAATTTTCTTGCAGGTCACTGGCATGCATTGATTAAAGTGCCACACAGATGAAATATTGATGCAGTCATATTATTAGATCAGAGCTCTTTTTGTAGTGTGATTTAATCAATGCACACATAAAATTGTGCAGACATGTACAGGTATATTGCTTAAATCGCAATACAAAAAGGATTATTATTTTTTATGCGATCAAGTAATCACAGCAAGCTTCCTTTCAAAGTGGAGTTTTATCCCATACACATTTACCTGGAAGCTCCAGTGAGTCCAGCTTGCTTCTGAGTAGATATGTACAGGATTGTGCTGTTCATCAATGTGCATACGCACTAGCAATCTGTTAACTAACTGCAGTTAACTATGTCTACACAACCATCTAAACAGCACAGAGAATGGCAAAGAGCTGACTCCTCGTGTCCTTTTCACAAATAAGGTATGGTGCTTAGGAGCACCAAAATTCAGTTTTAGGAGGAGTCAAGGGTGCAGGTATTTCATAAGCATCCTTAGCTAAGTCTAGTGATGAAGAAGAAGAGTTTAGATTTGATATCCCGCTTTATCACTACCCGAAGGAGTCTCAAAGTGGCTAACATTCTCCTTTCCCTTCCTCCCCCACAACAAACACTCTGTGAGGTGAGTGGGGCTGAGAGACTTCAAAGAAGTGTGACTAGCCCAAGGTCACCCAGCAGCTGCATGTGGAGGAGTGGAGACGCGAACCCGCTTCCCCAGATTACGAGTCTACCACTCTTAACCACTACACCACACTGGCTTTCCAGTAGTGATGTATAGTCACTACTCCTTTGTGAAGCCAGAATGAGAAATTCCTTGAACCATTCGAGCTTTCAGTGTCAGAGATGTGCTTGATTTCTAACTGTTTCCACAATGTTAAATAAACAGGTCTCATGTTTTTCTCTCTGCAACCTTTTCTCATTTATACACTGAGATTCCCAAACTGCCTCTCTGGCTGATCTGAGTGGGGGGGGGGGGGAAACTGCTAACAAAAAATGCTTTTCTGTGGTTTCTTCTCATATGAGGAATTCCATTTCCAAGTACTAGGTGGAGGTTTAGATCAGCATGTCAATATGTGGATTAGACCTCTCGAGATCCACTGCATGCTCATCTTGTTGCTGGTGGTTTGTGAAGGCTGCTCTGAATCTGATTTCTTAACTTGATCTGAGTTAATGTATTATGGTAATTAGACAAATGCTAACTGCCTCGCTGTCACGTGAGCTGGCAAAGCTATTACAAGAAGCCCTAGATCCCACTGTTAGTGCCAGAGATAGCTGGCCTCTTTCCTTCTGCACTCACAATGACCTTGATGGGAATCGCATGAGAACCCAGCAATGCACAATCGACTTTCACCATCTCTCTTAGCACTTTAAAGCTGTAGCGATTCTTTCCAGCTCATTACCCTTCAGCAAATGTTTGGGCAAAGTCTACACTCAATAAATATGATCCACAATGGCTCCTTGATATTAGGCACACCAGCATTATACTTGCGATAGGACTAAATCAGGCTACCTATCATGCTTATGTTTTACTTAGGGGACACATCCATAAGCCAGGGAGGGGGAACCTATGGAGTCCCTTCAGATGCTGCTGAACTACAACTCCCATCAGCCCCTTCAAGCCTGGCCAATGGCCAGGGATAATAGGAGGTGCAGTTTAGCAAACTCTGGAGGGTTGCAGGTGCCTCTCCTGCTTTAAGTGATTTATAAATGAAATAACAAATAAATAAAAACACTTCCGGACATGCGTAGAAGTGACTTCCGATGCTGCTGTGCCCATTTCCAAAATGTCCGCAGCACCAGAAGTCTCTTCTACGCACTTCCGGACATGCGTAGAAGCGACCTCTGGCGCTACGGACATTTTGGAAATGGGCACAGCGGCATCGGAAGTCACTTCTACGCATGCCCGGAAGTGCGTAGAAGAGACTTCTGGTGCCGCGGCACTGCTGATCCCGGAATTTTCAATCCGGAACTTGGCACCTATGCATCACTGTCATCACAAAAATGGTGCCCTTTGCTAGTTATGTTGGACAGAAACAGTGAGGATTGGGCCTGTTACATCTACCTCCCTGAAGCTCAGCACTGGCACCCCACAGGGATGTGTGCTGAGTCCCTACCTGTACTTGTTGTATACATATGACTGTATTTCATCTGATCCATCCACTGCAATTATTAAGTTTACAGATGATACTACCATAATGGGTCTAATTACAGGTGGAGATGAATCAGCGTTCAGGGGGGAGGTTCAAAAAGTATCTACATGGTGCCTGGAGAATAACCCACATCTAAGTATTAGCAAGACAAAGGAGATGGTGCTGGACTTTCGGAGGAAGAGAGGGGAACTAGCCCTGTTGTATATCGGGGGGGGGGGTTGTGTGGAGAGAGTCTCTTCCTTTAAATTCCTGGGAGTTTACCTTAGTGAAGAGCTCACTTGGAAAAATAATATAACTCAGGTGGTTAGGAAGGCCCAACAGAGACTCCATTTCCGCAGGGTCTGGTGAAAGAACAATGTTAAACAACAATTGATGACCTCCTCCTACCTTTCCACAATAGAAAGTGTCCTCTCATATTGTATCACAGTGGGTACGTTCGCTTGACAGCCACGGACAGAAAGTCTTTACAGAGGGTGGTGAACACAGCACATGATCTCATGGGCTGTTCCCTGAGCCCGCTAGATGACATCGCAAGGGATCGATGCCTTAGGAGAGTGAGAAAAATTCTCAGGGACGATTCACACTCTGGCCAGCACCTCTTTAATCTTCTACCCTCGGGCAGGATATATAGAAGTATAATCAGTAGTACCAGCAGGCTAAAAAATAGTTTCTATCCGTGGGCTGTTAGGCTGCTGAACGGAAAATAATATAGTGCAACTGACTTTTTGGGGTTTGTGTGTTGTGCAATGAGATTGAGTGTATGTGAGGAGGGAGGGAGGCTCAGTTAATTTCATTGTACACAGATTGTACATTGACAATAAAGGTATTATTATTATTATTATTATTATTATTATTATTATTATTATTATGTTATTAAAAGACATCCTCATCATTGCAGGATAGCTCGGTTGGTTGATAAATGCATGAGACTCTTAATCTCAAGGTCGTGAGTTCAAGCCCCACATTGGACAAAAATGACAGCATTGCATGGGGTTGGACTAGATGATTCTTGTGGTGCCTTCCAACTCTAAAATACCATGATTGCAAGAAGATAAAACCAGAGAGTAAATAAAATCACACTCAAAAGTAAACAAACACATAGACAAAACAACAGCAACAATCAGTTGTAGCCCAGAATCACAGACAGTCCTTCTTTGCATTTGCCTGGGAGATACATATGCAAGGAATAAATATGTGGGAGCCTTGCACACAGGGACTTGTGGGAAGCTAGGGGAATAAGTAGGCAAGTTTAACTACAGCATGTGCAAGAACTTGCACTTTCAGCTATGCACTAATTTTTAATGCATATTTTTAGAGATTTAGTGTGTACCTAGTAAGGTCAGTTGTGGACTACAGCCATAGACATTTTTAGACACCCCACCCTTGTGTTATGCTCACAGAATCCCCAAATCCCTCCTTGTATGGAGTGCTCAGAATGAATACATAGGGCATCTATATGTGCATTTTGTTTACTTTTTAATGTGAATTCTACATTATACTTTCTTGAACATAGCTGCATCGTGCTGAGAAGTGGCTGTGAAATTCACATCTGTTACCTATTCTGCGTAAATTATCTGAATTTGTGCAAGTAATTCAGCACAAGAGGACATTTTTTCAAGAATATATTCCTGCAGGGAATCTTTAATATGTGGTCAGTTTTCACCTCTTTGACTAGCAATTTGGGATGAAATCCAACATTTATATAGTAAGGGATATCCCCATACTAGATTTGATATTCACTCCCTCAAAGATCTTGTCCTTAATCCAGATTTTTTTTTAAGTATTAGAAAACTAGTGCATCACATATGTATTTTTTAAATAAGTACAATCAATGATTCTAACACACCATGTATTTGTCATTGGTGCATTAAATGACCAAATAATCTCTCAATTCACTTCAGTAAATCATAATGTCTACCCAGCTATATTTAACAGCTCTGCTTCTTTTACTTGTATACTGGGGGTGGGGAGTTATATCCATATATGTTACTAATCTTCATTCTCTCTTTTCTGTATATAATATAAGAACAGAGCAATTCAAAGGATGGGGTCAAATGTAAATGAACCACCTTTTTCAATACCCTAGTGAATGAGGGACGCGGGTGGTGCTGTGGTCTAAACCATTGAGCCTCTTGGGCTTGCCGATCGGAAGGTCAGCAGTTCGAATCCATGTGATGGAGTGAGCTCCCGTTGCTCTGTCCCAGCTCCTGCCAACCTAGCAGTTCGAAAGCACGCTAATGGAAGTAGATAAATAGGCACTGCTGCAGCGGAAAGGTAAACAGTGTTTCCATGTACTCTGACACTCATCATGGTGTCCCATTGCAGCAAAAGCAGTTTCGTCATGCTGGCCACATGACCCGCAAACAGGCGCGTAGGAAGATGGGGCAGTGGGGGGCGGGCCACCCCGAGTGGTGGGCTCCAAGCAAGGGGTGCCATCGCGGACGCACGCCCCGCCACCAGAATGTGTGCCACGCCCCTCCAGGAGGCGCGCCACGCCCCCGAAACGCATGCCAGCCACGCCCCCCCCGGTGCCGGAGCATGAAGCTCAGCCACTGCCCGCAAAGCTGTCTGTGGACAAACACTGGCTCCCTTGGTCTGAAAGCGAGATGAGTGCCACACCCCATAGTCACCTTTGACTGGTCTTAACTGTCCAGAGGTCCTTTACCTTTTACCTTTACCTGAATGAGGACAGAGTGATATTCTTCTTCCCTCTTCGCCATTCCAGGCTCTTTTTCGAAGACAACTTTTCTGGGAGGGATAAT